>NC_091120.1:176416987-176659487 GCF_040183065.1 Periplaneta americana | reverse complement strand
CCATTGCCACCAAAGCCAATTTTAACTAGATGGGGTACATGGCTAGAAGCAATTGAATATTATGCCGAACATATAGACTCTATTAACAATGTTCTCCTTGCATTGGACTCTGAAGATGCAGTCTCAATTGATACTGCGAAAACAGTTACCTGTGACATAAGTGTGAAGAATGACTTAGCTCACATTCAGCATACATTTTCATGCATCATAAAAACGCTCAAAAGTCTCCAAAATAGGCACCTTTCACTATCTGAAAGTTTTGAAATTATAAATAGTACTGTGGAACAACTGAATCGTGGTAGAGATAAAGTTGCAGATGCAGTAAGAGCTAAGGTGGACACTGTACTTTCAAAAAACCCTGGATATGAAGAACTACAAAAGGTTGTTGCTGTGATGAGTGGTGAATCAACAGTGAAGATTAACTTGGACTTATCCCCAGCAGACATTGTGAAATTGAATTATGTACCAGTTACTTCTTGTGACGTCGAACGCTCTTTTAGTCAGTATAAATCTATCCTCAGAGACAATAGAAGAAGATTCACTTTTCAGCACTTGAAAGAAATGTTTGTAACCTATTGTTATGGTAACAGACAATAAAAATTGTGTTTTGTTGAAACTACATTGGAAGATAAGGTACGTCCATTATATTTTTTGTTTAGTTTGATTAAAATGTACCAATATTTAACGTACATAGTCATTTTTTTATAATTTTAAGTCCATATTTAATTCCATATTTTGGTAAAAATCCATATTTAATTCCATATTTTGGTAAAAATAACTACATATATATTTACATATTTCATATATTTTTAGTCCATATAAATCCGTTCCCTGATAATAAATTATGTCAACATAAAACGCAGGCACTGAGAAGTGTGTTCTACACTCTAAATTATTCTTATTTCTAAAGAAAGAGAAGATGATTGTGGAACACCGCAGAAGTAAATCAAGTGATGGTTCAGATTGTTTCCCGCTGGAGGTAACGGTTGCAGTTCATAAGCTATAAATTATATTGCTTCTTCATAAGAATTTACACAACATAACCTATAAAACATCAAGTACATAATGTAAGCATTAAAGGACGCTGTTCCAGTCAAGTCTTTGCACAGAATGCCAGTCACTTTGATGTGGAAATAGAAGCAATTAAAACAGCACTTCTTGATATTTTATACAGACCACATATTACACAAACATGGGCCTAGTAATTCTGAATTCTGATATAGATAGGTAATTATAATAACAAATGAATATATAGAATAAATAAAAATAAGTAATCTGATTAACATAGCAAGAGCAAGAAATGACAAAGCTGTTTTACAATATCATCACCATATTGAAACAGCAGGAAATGAGTATGCAGATCAACCAGCAAAGAAAGATATTGTGGTAATACTGAAACCAACTACAGTAGAAATAGACAAGAAAATGACAGTATAAAACAATATTACATGAAAGAACATAAAGATATCGGAAAAAAAGTTACTGAAAGACAAAGAATATAAGTAATTGATTAACTAGCGGACTTACTCGTGTTAATTATGTAAGTCTGTGCGGCTTACAGCTGTTTCGGTGCTTCATCACGCCATTCTCAGAGCCTACTAGATCTCGGCGTCATCTCGAACTTCTCTGCCTGTTGTGTGGGTGCGTTCGATTGTTGAAAAGTGTTGAAAAGTGGAGTCAAATAGTGTGTGTGTGCTGAAATTGATCTGTGTATTGAGAATTTGATCAGGGTGTGTTTTAGTGTGTTTGTATATTTCATATTGCTCTAGTGTGTTGAGTTTTTGGTTCTTGGGTTGTATGTGTAGGATTTCCATGTCCGCATTTTGTAGAACACAATACATCTACATACGCGGATCACATAACCAATGCTAACCATGCATACAATAACATAAATGCGGACATGGAAATCCTACACATACAACCCAAGAACCAAAAACTCGACACACTAGAACAATATGAAATATACAAACACACTAAAACACACCCTGATCAAATTCTCAACACAGAGATCAATTTCAGTACACATACACTATTTGACTCCACTTTTCAACACTTTTCAACAATCAAACGCACCCACACAACAAATAGGTTGCAGCCGCCAAATTACTCTTCAAGGAACGACCACTCATATAAATTGAGGGAAAGAAGGCAGAGGACGGACACTGGAAAGTTTTCTTTTCTCAATCGTACTATCAGGGACTGGAATGCTTTACCTGCAGACTTACTAAAGGCTTTACCAACAACCAAGAATGTATTTAAAAATAGGCTTAAGGATTTACTAATAGACGGTAATTATACACAATATTCAAAGGGTGTAAATGATATGTTGTTATTGAAGTGTTGTATCAGTGAAGAATTAATGTTGTGTCAGTGAAGTGTGTTGTATCAGTGAAGAAGTATGTCGTGTCAGTGAAGTGTGCTGTGTAGGTGAAACGTGTTCCTGTCAGTGAAGCTTTATAGTTTATAGTGGCAGTGCATAGTATTTGAACAGTGAAATGTTTTTGAAGTGTTAGTGAAATCAGGATAGAATCAGTGAAATGTGTCGTAGTTCCATTGCAGTGGGTGAGTTGACAGCGAAATGAGTGTAATTTGAAAGGTACTTGTGCAGATATGAACATATCATACTCGTGGGTTTTAGTTCGATCTTAGTTTTAAGATACAAATTAGATTTATTTCAAATGTTATTTTAAGTGATCGTTTCATTTAATTTAGTATATTCCCTGTTGTTGTTGTTATTATTATTATTATTAGTATTATTATTATTAATTATTGTTAGTATTAATTATTAGTATTATTATTAATTGTATGTTTAATTAATAAGTTTATTATTGTCATTATTGAGTGTAATTAGTTACCACTGCCACCGGGTATATACCCACTGCAGTGTGAATAAATACATACATACATACATACATACATACATACATACATACATACATACATACATACATACAAACAACAGGCAGAGAAGCTCGGGATGACGCCGAGATCTAGAAGGCTCTGAGGATGGTGTGATGAAGCACCGAAACAGCTGTAAGCCGCACAGACTTGCATAATTAACACGAGTAAGTCCGCTGGTTAATCAATTACTTATATTCAAGTGTTAAAAGTAGTGTACGCAAGATTAAAAATGGACAAAGAATATGTCAGTATCAAAAACGGGGATGACAAAGGCTAATAAGCATGTCGAAAAAGACAGCAGTTCCTCTCATTGGGATGGAAATAAGCCAAGAACGCCTGAATAATTATTTTTACAGGACGAAAGGCTGGCTGGAATAGGGAAGCAATTGCGCAGAAGAGAAATGTATTTAATTTTCATGTAGTAACAGTGTAGTTACGGTTACTATATTCTGAAAATGCTGACGCATTCTTCTTACCAATAAACTCCTTGTACCAAAATTGTCATTTTTATAACGTTTGCAGCTTCTGCATATTTATCAATACACCTATTTTTTAAACAATTCTTTGTTACTATACAAATAGTCAAACATACGTTTGCATGCAAAATATGTGAAACTAAATTTCACTAAAACAAGTTTTCCACAGAATCTACCGAAGTCTAATCCGTGAAATTTAATAACTTGCTTGATAAGTACCAGAGTGCTGCATTGGAGTTAATTCGCTCGCTTGAACTCGGTCGAGTGTCGCACCCTCGAGTAAGATACGATCGGTCGTGATACGCTCGTAATAAATAGAAGCACAGTACAGGGTCATCTCACCGACATGTCTTATCTTGTATGGAAGGCGACAGATAAGATAGACATATGTTTTGCTCACACGGTAAAAATAAGGCTTTATTTTCTGCGTTTATGACAAACGTCTAATGGAACGTACCACAACAGTAACATGAAGTTATAAATAAAATAGTATGAAAAACTTCGATATACAGTTATTATTGCTAATTAATAATTATTCAATATTTGATTTACCACATATATAATATGATAGGTCCATACATAGTGTTCCGCCTATATACTGCGACAATGTAGAAACGTTTCACAAAATATTATTGATATAGCAGTAGATTAATAACAATATTAGTACAGAGATAACGTCACAGAAAATATAATAAAACGAATAATCATGCTGCACAACTGTTGCAGACGCAAAGATTGATACACTAATTATTAGAGATTATTATTATTATTATTATTATTATTATTATTATCATCATTATCGTTATCATTATTATTATTATTATTATTACTACTAGAAAACTTGATACAGTTCTTGCATTATCGTGATTGTGCTCTCCGTTTATAATAATTACATTTACGTCCAATAACATCTATCAGATGTGACAAAAACAAAATCACTGCTGTGTGGAAAAAAAAAAAGATCCTACAACATTTATATTATATTTTAAAGCAAGTTTAGTAGTTGTACTATGGAGAGGTTAGTTAAACACTGCAAAGTTTTGAAATCATAAACATCTATGATGTTACTACACAGTTCATCATTGTAACAAGAACGAATGTCTAACGCTCGTCTTATACCGTTCGAGGATTTATCGCTCGTGACAATTTGACCCATCATGTATGTGCGCTACCTATCGGATTATGCTATGAACTACTTGGCGCTCGAGCGAAAACGTCCGATGCAGATCTCTGATAAGCAGACTGCTATTTACAATGAACAAAATTAAGGATATATCTGAATGAACAGCATTTACATGTTTAACAATCACATACACGGCAATAAGCCTCTCACAGCAACACGAGACCAAGCGAAACAAAAATGAATGAATAAAACTACAATATGAAAAAATGCGGACGAATTAGAGCACTTCAAAAAATTTATGCGGACGGCTATTTGTATTATCTAAATCAGACCTACACAAGGTTTGCGCTCTCCGAGGCGGCTCACAGCTCATGAGCGGAATGCAGATATTAGCTGCGCTCTGTATAAGGGTGGACTGGAAGAAGGGGTGATCTCGTACAAAATATACACAAAAGGAAGTACTATTACGAGTGCTTATGAAATGAACTCCCGTTCAGTGTTTGCAAAACTATCTTCGACTATTATTAATTAATAAAAAAATATTTATTTTACAGAAGTAATAGAAATTCTATAGTTACTTGAATGTACAATATCATTTTGTTATATTTTTATTTATCAGTACATCAAAACGAGGTTTTATGCTGTTGACAGCTGAAAGGAACAGTAGCCTACTGATCATAATGAAACATCAGTTACAGATGTTCGATGTCTGTCTTTATTAAAGGTGGTTATAGAAAACAGTTGCTCACAAATATGAATGTTGAGCCAAACATAGCAATCATTTTCACAGCCAGCCTGTGTAGTCGTGGATATTATTGCTAATGTTTAGTCTTGTAAAACTCAGCCAGGCTAGTAGTATATTATTCAAACGATCTTTAGCCCTTAGGTCACATTGAAGATCAATAAGTTCGAGCTGTAAATCGTTAAATGTTAAATGTTATGTTCCGTGTCTTTTAGATTCCTCCATACTGTACTGTAGCAGTAGGTAAGCAACGTGAAACAGTTACTGAGAATAGACCTACACACTGCACTCCACTAGATAACTGAGCGGTCGTTTCCCTCTCCTCTACCTATAGCAAGTCTATATCATTCTGACGTATCTTCCTCTCCGTTTCGGCGAGCCGTAAACACCGCTCTCCCGCCCCGAAGGAGCGCGCGCGCTCGTTGAGCGCTGTTTGTGCAGGCCTGATCTAAATACTGACGTATGGTAACCCTAAACACATTATATATATATTATTATAATGTACCGAAGTACATATGATAATTCCATGCACTCTTTCATCCTAAACACATTGCCCTTCGCTGGGTTTCAAACCATGCAACGACAACAGAGACTTTCATGTACTAGAAAGGAAAAGTAGCATCAAGACTGCTAAAATTCTATCTGAGAGCAGCGCGGTAAAAAATGTAATGTGTGGATCTATTGCGTCAATCGGTTAGAGCGTATTCGCAAGAGAAAGTAAACTGTATTTGAGGTGATCCTGCAGCAGTTGAGCACGTAGGCCTCTCGCCATTGATTAGGAGCCTCACGTACGCTACAGACCTTGAGAGACTGGAGAACTTCTTTTGCAAGGTTCAACTATCTGATAAAATTTGGCAATGAAAACATGTTCCACACATTTTAAAAGAGTCACGCAGTTGGCACCTACTTTCTCACCATACGTCTTATGCGTTTCACAACAATCCAGTTCCTTAGTCATACTGGTATTGAGAATAGGACTATTATATTACCAAATGTAGTTTATTTCTCTGAATTACAGAGTGAGTCAAACCTAAGATACCGGTATTCTTACAGATCTACGAGGTCACTTTTTGACGGAGAGAGCGTTGTGTTCCTTCCTCTAAGCCCGGCGCAGGACACAATGTGTGGGTCTTCCTAGTTAATAGTGCGAGTCTTCTTACTTTATATCGAAGGGTAAAATCTGACCATTTTCCTCCTGTTCATTCATTCATTCATTCATTTATTTTATTCCATAGATCTTACATGAGCAATGAAGCTTTAAGATGTGGAACATGTCAACATTTTAAAATATTACAATTACAATTTTTACAAATTTTTATAGTTTTACAATTTAGTAATTTTCTACAATTTTTGCAATGTTGTACAATTTTTTTTTACATTTTTTTTACATTTTTTTTTTTTTTTTTGCATTTTGGCGAGATGTAGTGAGATGAAATGAGGTCCGAGGATTCGCCAAAATATTACCCGGCATTTGCCTTTTCGGTGGGGGAAACCTCGGAAAAACCCAACCAGGTAATCAAATCAACGGGGGTAATCAAATCAAAGGTGTTGATGCCAAGGACTCGCCATAGACCATCCGGCTTCAGTCCCACGGCTGTGGAAAACCTCGGAAGAAACCAAAGTCCAAAGGGGGATCCAACCCAAGCCCGAACGCAGCTCCGGAACAGCAGCCCAGCGAGTCTGCCGACTGAGCTACATCGATGGCTCTACTAAAAGTATACAATACATAGCCAATCAGATTATTAAATTTACAAACGCAAACGATCATTCATAAGTTGAGCTATATTATAATACAAAACAATTTAATTAAATTTAAGGTATAAACAATTCAACCAGTTGTGATATACAGAAATTGATAATACATATCATGCAAACTACTTCAAGTTACAAACACAAACAATTTATCAGTAGAGTTATATAGATTACTACTGTTACTACATATACTGGTAGATTCTAGTGATTTTATAGTTATCAGGTTGACTTTCTTTTGTAAACTTCCTTTTTTTCGAATTTGAGTACTGACAGACACTGAAACTGGCAGTTACTTTCTGTTATGTTGACAGAACAGTTTGTCCTTGAAGAGTGTGGCAAAGTTCTTGAAAAGAAAGTTACTAGCTAGTGTTATTTGAAATTTGATTGTAATTGATAATAATATTAACAAATCATAATGTAATAGTAAGTAGGTTAAACAGTATACACTTTAAAGTGGTATTCGGTTTTCGGAGTGGTCAAACGAAATAAATTTTTAGGTTAGGTCTTATGAATCATAAGTTGTTTTGTTGGTTGATTATATAATTTTGTTAATGAATTTATAATTTCATTTTGCTTATTATAAATGTTTTCGTGGATTATAATTTCTATATTATTAATTATTATTTCGATAATTTTATTATACACCAATGGCCAATGCTTCAGTTTTTTTTTTCTCCGTAATTTTTAATGTTTATTTTAAGACTTCAGAGAAAATACGTTTTAATATTAGATCAATCATAAATAAATAATATTTATTATTACTGTTGTTTCACTACGGACCGTTAGATAGATAGATAGATAGATAGATAGATAGATAGATAGATAGATAGATAGATAGATAGATAGATAGATAGATAGATAGATAGATAGATAGATAGATAGATAGATAGATAGATAGATAGATAGATAAGATTAGATAGATAAGATTAGATAGAAAAGATTAGATAGATAGATAAGATTAGATAGATAGATAAGATTAGATAGATAGATAAGATTAGATAGATAGATAGATAGATAGATAGATAGATAGATAGATAGATAGATAGATAGATAGATAGATAGATAGATAGATAGATAGATAGATAGATAGATAGATAGATAGATAGATAGATAGATAGATAAGATTAGATAGATAAGATTAGATAGATAAGATTAGATAGATAGATAGATAAGATTAGATAGATAGATAGATAAGATTAGATAGATAGATAGATAAGATTAGATAGATAGATAGATAGATAGATAGATAGATAGATAGATAGATAGATAGATAGATAGATAGATAGATAGATAGATAAGATTAGATAGATAGATAAGATTAGATAGATAGATAGATAGATAGATAGATAGATAGATAGATAGATAGATAGATAGATAGATAGATAGATAGATAGATAGATAGATAGATAGATAGATAGATAGATAGATAGATAGATAGATAGATAGATAGATAGATAGATAGATAGATAGATAGATAGATAGATAGATAGATAGATAGATAGATAGATAGATAGATAAGATTAGATAGATAGACAGACAGACAGACAGACAGACAGACAGACAGACAGACAGACAGACAGATAGATAGATAGATAGATAGATAGATAGATAGATAGATAGATAGATAGATAAGATTAGATAGATAAGATTAGATAGATAAGATTAGATAGATAGATAAGATTAGATAGATAGATAAGATTAGATAGATAGATAAGATTAGATAGATAGATAGATAGATAGATAGATAGATAGATAGATAGATAGATAGATAGATAGATAGATAGATAGATAGATAGATAGATAGATAGATAGATAGATAGATAGATAGATAGATAGATAGATAGATAGATAGATAAGATTAGATAGACAGACAGACAGATAGATAGATAGATAGATAGATAGATAGATAGATAGATAGATAGATAGATAGATAGATAGATAGATAGATAGATAGATAGATAGATAGATAGATAGATAGATAGATAGATAGATAGATAGATAGATAGATAGATAATCAGACAGGCAGGCAGGCAGACAGATAGATAGATAGATAGATAGATAGATAGATAGATAGATAGATAGATAGATAGATAGATAGATAGATAGATAGATAGATAGATAGATAGATAGATAGATAGATAGATAGATAGATAGATAGATAGATAGATAGATGTCGAAGATATGGACACCCCTTGCGTGTGTAACAGCACTTCATTCATCGGCCTGGCTCCGCGTCATCAGTGTGCAGTGACGTCTCAGCGCTGAGGGCTGGTCGCAGTTCCTCGCCAGACAGCTGAGTTTTAAACACCCGTCTCCGCGCCAACACATCAGTACGTTCTCAGACTCCGGTTCAGGTGAAAGTGGCAATGGGTGAGCGAGTCAGTAGCGTGTACGGTGTCCTCGTCGTCGCCTTCGTGCTGGCCAACGTCTGCATCTGGACGTCGAGGGCCGATGCCGATTCTTGGGCGTCAGTGAAGTTTCCCTCGGAAGAAGAACCGGCGATCCCTCAGACTGTGCAGGCGAGGCTCTCTCCCAAGAATGACGACGCTATTGTCTTCGTGCACGATCATGATCACAAACATCATGACCACGGTCATGTACATCCTGATCACGACCACAAGCCCTCTACGGAAAAGCCCGGAAATGTAGCGCCGCCTAAGAATAAACCACTGCAGGTGAGTACCGACAAGAGTACGACTATGGCACAGAGCTTGATGCGTAGCAACGAAGAGCACCACTCGGTATCATTACAATCATAACCGTCGTTGAGTGCCGCCATTAGGAATTGTGAGCTCTCCGTAAACATTTGTCAGGGTTCTCCCCGATCGTCAATATTTCAACGAATGTTGAAACTCTGTAATTTAAATACAGTACTAAGACAACAAGCTAAGAAAATTGTTTTACAATGTCTGGCAACCTTGTTTGTTACTGAAAATGAAATATTATTTGTGGAAGAGAAATGAAAAAACTCAGTTTATAAACACGTTTCATAATCAGTCTTACAATCAGTAAAAAAAAAAAAAAAGATGCAATTTTAAAAATAAATCCAAGAACACATCAATGAAAATATAATAAGCATATTTAAGAACACAAATCTGGCTTTCAGGTATTAGATCCCTGTAAAGCAGGTTTGAATAATTTCAAGGAAAAATTGTTCCGGAGCCGGGTATCGATCCCGGGACCCTTCGCTTAGCGCGCAAACGCTCTACGGACTGAGCTACCCCCATAATTTTTCCTCTTATATCCACACAACTCAAATGAGCTGACAAGACGCCAGAACTCAACTTTGAGTGCACACAATACTGTGTGACTTAATTTGTGGCTTTCTGTTAACGTACCTCCAGTAACGAATGTACGAGTATTATAATACAGTATAACCTCTACTATCCGTGGTAATGAAGGGGGTGGAGTGAACGGTTAATCGAAAAAATCGGATAATCCATATCATAAAAAGTTATCATAAACTAAGTACATAATATTTTCGTAATTTCCTCCATGGTCTTTTCTTTTAATACGCTTGGTAGTGAATCAGAAGTTCACTAAAATAAGTCTGTTTTTTAACAATTCATGTTCTATTTTCCAATAAGTCAACATTATTTATTGTACTTAAGTCTGGTTTTCAACGACGGGTTTTTAATGGCCAAGGAAGCTCCTTATGACGACTGTCAGTGGAAAGATAGGAATGGTAGAGTTCTCATGCTGTAGATTTACAAATTTTATACAGTTTATATTTTGTTTTTCAATAGCCTAAATCGCGCACAGTTGTAATTCCTATCTCGTGTTGTGATGTGAGATGAACCACATTTTCTCTTTTCCCAACATGTTTTCTTTTAACATTTGTAGAAGACATCTTGCATAGAAGAGGAGGTCATAATTCGTAAGGGTAAAGGTTTGTAAAAACCCTATGTAGAAAAATTTCATACTAATATAATGCACAATACTTCATATTTTTTTCTGCGAGAGAGAATGACAGTCGGATAATCCACCAATCGGGTGATAGGATGACGGATAATCGGGGTCCTACTGTACATTCGTTACTGGAGGTACGTTAACAGAAAGCCACGAATTAAGTCACACAGTATTGTGTGCACTCATAGTTGAGTTCTGGCGTCTTGTCAACTCATTTGAGTTTTGTGGATATAAGAGGAAAAAATGTGGGGGTAGCTCAGTCGGTAGAGCGTTCGCGCGCTAAGCGAAGGGTCCCGGGATCGATACCCGGCTCCGGAACAATTTTTCCTTGAAATTATTCATATTTAAGAACAATTTATATGCGGATATAACCGAGTCAGCGTAGTGTAGCCTAACTGTTGTATAGTTGTATCCTAAGTGAAACATCACATTTTATTGAAGATTTTGAGAAGGAAGCTACTTTAATCTTAAACCTTAAACAGTACCGTACTTCTTAAAACTTGCTGAAAACATAATTAAAATTTCTAAAAATCATCAAACAAAATTGATTATTAGCAGTCTTTTAGCTTTCATATAAGACAACATTTGTGATTCTGTGATACACATGAGAGCAGATACATAATTTTCTTTATAATAGGCCTAGTGGATTTCTTGCATTTTTCATGTACCACAAAGGACAAAAGTGAAAATGTACAGTGTTTAAGAGGCTTCATACATTGAAATGAAACTATGTTAGGGAAGTAGAAGCTCTACTTAAAATAATATAGGAAAAAAGATTTCCTGTAGGTCCTTCCCCTTAACAATACCCAACAGACAGACATGTTTACGCTGGAGTGCATGTGATCTAGAGACGTGCGTCTAGTCTAAACTGTCAGGCGTTTCATAGCAGGATCATTCATAAAACATCAGACCATAAATACGTGACAGATTTATGGAAAAGTAAATACCTACTTTGTTTTATGTGCATTATTCTTAAATGATTATAAAATATATGGACTAATATATCCTTTACCACCTCTATATTCAATAACAATATTATGAATACCGATGATGATAATAATAATAATAATAATAATAATAATAATAATAATAATAATAATAATAATACTCCACTACGTCCGATTACCTGGTTTGGTTTTTCCCGATATTTTCCCAACTCAAAGACGACTGTCAGATAATTCATTGCAAATCTTCTGTTTCATCTCGTCAAATACCATTGGATTATCATCAATTCCATCGAAGATAGAGCACTTCGTAGTTCATACAGCGTCGATAAATAAGCGACCAAAATTATATAAACGTATTTGAAAGTGTACATTTTACAGAGTCGTTTCTAACAGGTAAAAGGTAAAAGGTAAAGGTATCCCCGTAATATGCCATGAAGGCACTTGGGGGGCATGGAGGTAGAGCCCCATGCTTTCCATGACCTCGGCACTAGAATGAGATGGTGTGGTCGGCACCACGCTCTGACCGCCTTTTACCCCCGGGAAAGACCCGGTACTCAATTTTATAGGAGGCTGAGTGAACCTCGGGGCCGTTCTGAAAGTTTGGCAACGAGAAAAAATCCTGTCACCACCTGGGATCGAACCCCCCTAACAGGACTCAGTGAAAAAGTGGAGAATATTATCTTCCCCAGCTGGGGAGGAGGAGGAGTAGACATTCAAAAAGCAATTTGTCCGAAATTAAAAAAAAAAAAATCGCTTCAACATTTTTTTATGCAAGCTTCCACATTATGTATACAATTTTCGCGCCAAAATGCAATACTTTTCGTAGTTATACAGGAGTGAAGTTGTTTTGACACTTGTTCATTTTCCATACTGTGTTTTTTTTTTAATTTTCTTAAAAAAGATGTGTACTAAACTGCGATTTGTAAGTTTACCCGTCATACAGTTTATGAGCGAAGAGTGAATGTACTTTCATGATGATTATGATAATCCTGATAATGATAATGGTAATATTAATAATAGTTATTTAAGCAAATAGTGCGATAAGTTAATTATTATCGATCAAGTGTGTTTTTCAAGAACGAGACGTCAGCGAAATAATTGTTTAGGGGAGAGTCGGGTAGTATCGGACATCGGGTAATATCGGACAGTGAGTTTCTTTCATCTACCACACGATGATAGTACCTGATTGACATGGTTACGTTTCTGTGATATCGCATAGAGAAATGTAACCATGTCATTCAGGTAATACCATATGGTGGTAGTTGAAAAAAACGCACTGTCCGATACTACCCGACTCTCCCCTAATTACACGGGAGTGTTAATAACTCAGATCTCCAGTAGGCCTAGTATGTTTCTGGTACAAAATGAATCGTTTGGAACCGGGCGGATTAGCAGACCAGTGACATTTAGGGGTCGCATTTAGGTGAATGACCATCAGCCAAGTATCCACCATTAGTTAAAAAAAAAACATGTAAGTAATAAAAATGTGAAGTACCTCATGGAATTAATAATCCAACGCATATGGAAAATAAACTTAGTCGTGAGCACACTATTTTAAAAAACCTACATAATATATTTAAAAAATCAAAAAAAAATCTGACTTCTCAGTAAGGGCGGTTGGCACTACTGGCCCTCGTTTATGAAAGCGAAAGAAAGTTCGGGAATAAGATCACACAGCATATTTTCAATTCTAACAGAGATGAAAGTGAAATCTGGACTATATGGAAACAAGACGAAAATAGACTGATGTTAGTGTAAGTGAAATCTATCAGGTAAACAAAGGCGTATGGCAGTTATGTCAAAGCAAGCGCATTTTTCTGACCTTGACGTCGTGCGCGGGCATTAAGCGCTGGGTACGCTAGAAGGAATAAGCAGCCTGTTGGATTAAGAAAACAGTGGTGCACAAACTCCAAACGGAACGTGAAATTTTATGTCGTTATTTTTATATGGATTCTTTCTGTTTGTTATTTTCTATATTGTCTGTAAAACAAAAGTACTAACACTGATTTCTTAGCCTAATACTGCAGTTGTGTTTTAAACGTTAATAACATAATAAAGAGTAAAGAAGGAATATTCACACAAATTCCATAATAACTACAACTATACTGTACTAAGTGAATTAAATATATCATTCATAAAGAAAGTGTTATCCCAAAGAAAGACACTGAATATGACATGATAAGTTGAAATTGATATTGATGATATCTTTAGCCTTATAAAAGTAATCAAAACAATATTATAGTGCATAGCAAAGTTGTCTAGGTACATGTTTTAACTGTAACTAATATTACATAATAAAAATTTTATCGCATTATGCTTTTAGGTGATATTGGTGCGCAACTTTTTGTTACCAGAATATTAAATTATCTCGAAATATGCTGAAGCTATAGAGATGAGGTTTTACCAACACATAGGCACATATCTTTTGTTTGTGATGTAACAGTATTTACTTTGTTAATTCATTTTCTTACAAACATTTTCCATGAGAATATTTTCAAACATTTTAATACACTATCTTCAGTATTACGTACAGTATTTAAGATATATTAGATTTACATTGTTTTAGTACCTGTAAGGCTACTAAACAAACATATCTGAAAATTTCACTTTTCTGTAAAAAAATTTGAGAAAATATTCCTTTTGAATATAAACGCAAACTTGTGAAAAATGAACATTAAAATTAAAACTTACACCTTATAATGCACTTATACTTCTCAAACAAATCTAAAAATGAACATGGATACAGTTTTAATAAGTTCTCTTCCCTTTATCTATTGAATCAGTCCTGGCCATCCCTGAATATAGCTCGACCAAGCGGCATATATAGGGACATCATTTTATTTTTACTTCAATTTTTATTGTACCTGAGTTTTTGAATGTACTTCACTCCCACCCCTTCTACTAATGAAGTTCAACCGTCCTCCACACAGATCCAAAACCGCTTATACAGTCATAGTAGCCTTACGGTCATAGTAAACAGTACGTTCCAAAAATATGTTCACGTTTTCCAGTGACGAAAGAGCTTTCAATATTGAATCATTTTCGCAAAGGCACTGTCGTCCATTTGGCTACGTCATATCCCAGTTTCCCCCACCAGCTATTATTCGCCAGCTAGTGGCTGGGTTGTCTTAGCTCTTTTCTGAGAACATTAATTTCTGTTAGGAATTGGATGTCTACGTAATATTATACAACTGTTTAAAATAACTTAAATAAAAAGGCCTCGTTAACTAATTAAATGTCACGTGATTTCCTCCCTTTCTACGACACTACGACATAACCACTTGGACGGACAGTAGATAGTATGTCTGAGTAATTTTATCTTTTCGGATCGGGTAGAAGTGAAGATCGAATTTACAGTACGTAAGGTACTCTTTTATAGAGTAGGTACAGAATTATTTCAACATGAGTTAGACTACTAGTGCGAAGAACGAAACTGGTAATTGGGATTAGGTACAATAGTCTATAGTGCGATAATATGCACATTAGAACTGAAGCCTGTATCGAAATGAACGGCCACCATTTTCAAAAATGTGTTTAAATATCCATATTATGATTATTTTTCAATTTAACTTCATTCCCTATATTGTACGCTAATGCGCTGTAGACAGTATAATATACACTGCATAATGAATACGTTCGCATGGATAGCTCAGTTCGTGAGTAAAAACACTCATTGTTAATACTGTACTGTATTTTGATTAAACAAAAACCCAATGAAAATAATCAAACTCACAAGAGCAATATTTCCTAGTTTACGTAAATGGATGAACTACTTTTCTTCCCCCTATACCTAGTAAAGTGATTTGTTTGTATATTACGCCAGTATCATCGAATTCAAGTCGTGGAAGGGGGTAGCAAACGGCGTTGATCCAGGTATAGGCGAGTTAATATTAAAAATGTTAGTAAAAATAAAATGATGTCCCTGTACTACCTCTTTCGTCTGTCGTTTTCCTTTCCGCTGTAAAGCGCTCAGGCTCTCCAGGGCTCTAAAGCGCGCGCTTGCTCCAATGGGCTTCAGTTGACATCACTGGCGTAGGGTAAAAGTACCTAAAAATGCACAGCTAAGAAAGAAACTTTTAATAACACAGTCATGTTCAGTAGAGAAACTATATAATCTGCTGTGCATGTTTGTTAATGTGTTAGTTACATGTTTGCATATTTACAAAGGAAAAGTCATGTTTCTATATAATTACATATATATATATATATATATATATATATATATATATATATATATATATATATATATATACAGGGACCACTTTATTTTTACTTGCATTTTTATTGTACCTGCGTTTCTGAATGTACTTGACTCCCACCCCTTTCACTAATGTTCCTGCTCCCGTCAGCCACACGAACTTACGGCCGCTGTTGCATTCGAAGTCTGCTAGCAGTGAAGTAAACAGTCCAGAGTATAGCGTGTTTCAGAAATATGGTTGCGTTTTCTATAGAAGAAAGAGCCTATATTATTGAAGCTTATTTCCAGGGGCAGGTATTTATGGAGATTAACTTTATCATTTGTGTTTTTTAATACTGGTGTCGGCGGAGATTGTTGGAGACTGATTTGTACTCTTTGCGGGTATTAATGGAAATTTTGAAAAATACAATTATTTTGAAATCGGAGTATTAACTCAGTTTGAATATTACTTTACAAATAATTATTATCAAAGATTCGTTGGATTCTGGTAAAGGTGCGGTATGGCCAATAGACAATATTTGTTGGATTGAGACTGTATTTAACACACATGCATTAAACACGAAAAAAAAACTTGCAGCCCTCAAATTAACACTTTCAAATTATTAGCGAAATATTGAATTCTCCGTCTTTCTTGTTCACTAATGTAATCAGAACACCTGGAATACCATGTAATGTAGCCTACTTCGATATTATAACAAATTCAAAAGAAAAAATAGTCCGAAAAAAGAACTCAGAATATGAAATTCGCTATAAAACGACACAATAATAATGCGCGAATGTGTTCATATTTCGCTATTAGAACTCTATTTCGCGATTTTTTGTGATTATTTTATCCGATATTATTAATCAGAATCGCTTAATTCGTAAAGATTAGTAAAAATATATTGTATATCTATTACGTCGTGATTTTCGCGATCTCCATAAACACCTCGCCCTGCTTATTTCGCACAGGTACGGTGTGTAGCATGACTGAATAACTTTATCTGTGTGGACTGAGCAGAAGTGAAATTAGAGTTATCGAAAGTACGGTAATATGCTGAATAAAGTAGCCATTATATAATGAATACAACCGCCTGAAGAGTTGAGTTTTTGAAAAAAAACTGTTACTACTCTACTGTATTTTGATAAAATACCGTAAAAGTAATAAATAAACTGAAAATCGTAATATCGCATTTCCCTCTAACATAAGTGGATACACTACTTTACTCTCCTCCTATAGCTAGTAAAATGATTTGTTTACATATTGCACTAGTAACACCAAAGTCCTGTAATGGAAGGGGGTGACAGTGTTTCCGAGTATAGCCAGGTTAATGTTAAAAATGTTGGTAAAAATGAAGTGATGTCCCTTAAGCTCTTAAGCTCGCTTGTCCTTAAGGGTGCGCCGCGAATTCCCTAAGAGAACGCACTTAGCAAAGATCACAAATGGACAAATGAAAGAAATGCCACCCTCAAGTGAAGAGCACTCTTCATGCCATCACATTTCGCACTTAACATATTGAATCCAGTTTTCAATAATTGGCTCCTCGAGCTGTTCATTGCATCCTGGACAGAAGATATCCTCCTTCCCTGCTACCTCTTCAACTGGTGTTCTCTCTTTCCAACAGGACGGCTCTTCAATATTGTTGGCTATTTTCCTTGTGGATCCAGTTCTTTCTTCTTGCCAATCTCAGAAAGAGAATTTTTATATGGAATGCAGTAATGATTTCTGATCGCCTAGTGTTAACGGTGGCATTAGCTTTGGGAACTAGCAGGATGTCTGACGGAGAAAAGCTTCTATTTTCTACAACCTCTTCATTTCCCGGGCTGGAGAATTTATTCCAGGGTCACTGATGGAAGGGTTGTTTGAATTGAATTGAATTTACGGGAGGAGGGGCACTATGACCCAGCACTGCGACCCGAAGGCCTATTGCGCTAATCCTCAAACTAGGCACATTCCCAAACCCACACCGGCTGACTACACTAAGGTTCGCTGCGTACCCAGGTGTCGAGCACGCAACCCCCATCGTCCCTAGGCCAGCCCCCTCCGTGTGCCGCCAGCCGGCGATCGGGGAATGCTATGGAATGATGACGAAATAGAGAAATGGTGACGAAATGATTTAAATGCCTAATATGAAGAAAAACGGGAGAACCCTGAAAAAGAACTCCAACTGTGACCTTGTCCCCCACAAGTGTCACTATAGATTTTTCAAATGAAAAATCCCAGACTTGACTGGGACTCGAACCCGGGCCACCTGCGTGACAGGTCAGAGGTCTGACCACTCAACCATCGCAGGGGTGAAGGGTTGATTACTTCAGCATCATTTTTTCCATGGATTTTCTTGTAACTTATTCACGTCATCCGCATAGACAAGCAGCTGATGTAACCCGTTCAATTCCAAACCCTCTCTGTTATTCTGGACTTTCATAACGGCGTATTCTAGAGCAAAGTTAAAAAGTAAAGGTGATAGTGCATCTCCTTGCTTTAGCCCGCAGTGAACTGGAAAAGCATCCGACAGAAACTGGCCTATACAAACTCTGCTGTACGTTTCACTGAGTCACGTTTTAATTAATGGAACTAGTTTCTTGGGAACATCAAATTCAATAAATATATTATATAAAGCTTCTCTCTTAATCGAGTCATATGCCTTTTGAAATCCATGAATAACTACGAAACCTCTTACTATTTACCACGAGGGGAAAAAACCCATTGAAAGATATCACAAACGATTACAGTGGAAGTTCATAAGTTCGACATCCTATAGTTCGACTGCTTACGTAGGAGAATTAGACATGCCCCTATACGGGCACTAAGAAGTGGGTTTGCCATTTGAATGGAATTGGTTTTGTATCTTGTAGCGATACGTTTGTTAAAGGAAAACATAATATTTTATTGATTACGACATCCATATTTATCACTGATTTTAAATTAATTAACTCTTCTTTTTCTATTTGAGAATTGTGCCGTTTGTGAGACGGAACTGTCGAAACCCACTGTGGCACTATACTTGTTTTTTTGAAAGATGGGACATGACAGTTAAGCGGCCGAACTTGGAACTACAGTGCCATGTTGCCAATATGGACTACATGCTGCCAGCTGTTGGAAGGTATCAACTGACGTTACGATAGCTGACGTTAAAACATTCATTGACAATTGACGCGAAGGTAAGAAAACAATACGAAAATCGACAGAGAATGAAAGACGAAACGTACCAATGCTAACATTGTGTGCACAATAAATGTCGCCAAGAGAGCTATTAAGCACTCGCCATGTGGGAACGGTAAGTTTGGCAACTCAACCGTTGTTACCATAGCAACAAGCCTACCACGCTATGTGACATTCAGTTGTTTTTCCGATCGCAACGCTCCTGCCATGTCCCATCTTTAAAAAAAACAAGTATAGAAGAGCATACACAAGTCTCGGGGTGGGCAGGAAATGCAAGCACAGTACTGTATTCGTTGATGGATAACCAATAAGAATTTGTATTCATTTCACCTGTCTCACCCACTACCCTTATCGGACTGAACTTTCAATTGTGTTCAGTGGAATTTAGGAGAATCCACTGTATTTGAAAGGATGATTATCCTTTGATCTGATTTTGAAGTCTTTGATTTGTGATATTAAATTGCCATGCAGCAGAACTAGAAGCGTTTTTATCCTTGAATATGTATTGGGGTCATGTTTAATTCACATTCTCTCAAGTCGCAAGCTGACATTAACAGTAAAGAGTACCGAGTCCGTCTCCTCAAGGTGACTGCTCATTAAGCCCTTGAGCGCTTTCATCTTCTCTCCAATCAGTTACGTAAGACAACAAACACATCCGCATTAAATAACTTGCAGAACTTCCATTTTTACTCCGCTGCGGGCCAAGGGATAGAGTGTCCAACTACTGCCTACAGATCCAGGAACCAGGATTTCATTTCAAGCAGGGAAATGCGAATTTATTACCCTCCAGGCTCATTATGTGATCCCGTTCTCTAACACCTTTATTGAAACTCTTGAACTAATATTACTATTACTATATTTTTCTAGGAATTGTTTTTTAAATTTATTTTTAATCATCTGAAATTGGAGAAAACTCTGGTTACCCCTGTACCATTACTGCCAGTGAAGGTGTTCAACAATGACACACATTTGTTTTCTTATAACATACTAGCCGTACCCGTGCGCTCCGCTGCACCTGTTAGAAATAAAGTAATTACATAATTAAAATAGGACGTTTGATCCAGGGAACAACTTTTACAATAGCGCAAGATAATCTGCTTCGCTCATTACCCAATTTTTTTGCATTGCATTTATTGCATATATATTTTATGTATTTTAATACGATTCAATTGAGCATAGTTAAAATTTGAATTATAAAATAATGGATTGCTAAGCTAACGTACTATTACTGCATACTAAATCAATACACTCTCGTTGTTCGTTAATTCTCTGAGATTAAAATGAGTGTACATAAACATTATTTTAAGAAATACAGAAAACGAATGTACAAAATAGCCCATCACATTTTCTGTGCATATGTATTTTAATACGATTCAATTGAGCATAGTTAAAATTTGAATTATAAATTAATGGATTGCTAAGCTAACGTACTATTACTGCATACTAAATCAATACACTCTCGTTATTCGTTAATTCTCTGAGATTAAAATGAGTGTACATAAACATTATTTTAAGAAATACAGAAAACGAATGTACAAAATAGCCCATCACATTTTCTGTGCATAAGAAGCTATTTTAATCTTACCTGTCCTCGATTTACTCAGACGTTACTGTAATAACATTATAGCATTATGTCCATCTAGAGAAACTACACTTTCCAATGGTGAAATAATAATTAATTATACAAATCGGTTAATTTAACTTCTGATATTACTTCATAAAAACACAGGCTATGTTTAATAGCTTTCGATTGTTGATGTCTAAGGCCCCTGTTTCGATTGTTGTTGTCCAAGGCCCCTTATAGACGAAGTCATTTGTTCTTAATTCATTGCACCGTCTTAGATGGCGTTATTTTAATTTTAAAACTCATTTATCTCATTAAATATCAGAGCTATCAAAATTTTGTAAAGATTAAAACTTATCGGAAATCATTTTTAAAGAAACTTTTGTTATGTAACATTTTTCACAAAAATCAATAATAAGCGAGATATTTCGATTTATTTAATTCAGTCCCCCTTATAACCCCCCTTTTAAATAAAGTATTTTGAATGCCATATAGCGTAAAATCTAAGTTACAACGAACTTAATTTATATTCCAATTTTCATATAAATCGGTTCAGCCATTATCGCGTGAAAAGGTAACAAACATACAGACAGACATACAAACAAAAATTTCAAAAATGCGATTTTCGGTTTCAGGGTGGTTAATTATATATGTTAGGACCAATTATTTTTGGAAAACCGAAAATTACCAGAAAATTTTCGGCTACAGATTTATTATTAGTATAGATGTATGCGCCAAGCATGGTTATTGTCAGTTGTAACTGGTACTGACCGTCCAACAAATAAAGAGAGTCTGTTGGCCGTGTGCACCATTCTCGATCATCTAGCCCGTTTATCAGAAATCACGGAAACATGGTTAATTCTTGACAGTGATCAAGTTACAGATGCGGTGCACCGACATTTTCCCTCGATCATCTCAGCACCGTCAGCTGACGGTACGCTCACTTGAGAAGAATCATCTGAGCGCTAGGTTACCGCGTATAAAACAGCGAAGAACGCACTATGTCAATTATCGCTTCGTTTTTGTTTGTCGGACTGTTTCAAACATCCTCGCAGTTTTCAAATAAGTTTCAATAATCATGGAAGAAAAAAAAAAAAAAGAAAAGAGCACCCAACTTCTCACAGTTCGAAGTGCGAATTCTTTTAGAACTCATCAGCAATTCTGCATCCATATTAGAGAATAAAAATAATGACGGAAGTTCTCTAAGAGAAAAGCAGGCTACCTGGTTGGATTTAACCTCAGAATTCAACATGAGTTATACGTGTTTACATAATTCTACATAATTTGTAACGTAATTTATACAGTGGTTATTTCATATTATTGATAATAATTGGGAAAATTTCAGTATACGGATACCTCACTGACAATTGTCTTGAAATAGGCTACTAAAAAGAGCAGATTTGTATGTGTTTGTCGAATGCTCATCATCTTGCTTACGAAAAGACACATTTCAGTGCCAATAATTTATTTGGGAAATTTTCAGTATACGGATACCTCGCTAACAATTATTTTAAAATAAAAAAAATAAATAAAAAAAGCAATTCGTCTGTGTATGTCGAATACGCATCGTCATGCATACGAAAAGGAAGTTTTCAGTGCCAATTTATTTTGTGTGCACAAGGTTGGAATTTTGGAGTAAGAGGGAAAGAAAAATATCCTTGTTCTGAATTTTATCCATTTATTTTGTGTTCACAAGGTTGGAATTTTGGAGTAAGAGGGAAAGGAAGTTATCCGTGTAATTTCTCTTAATTGAAGCGTAAATAGCCTAATTGTCCAAAACGTCATGTAGGTCCTAATAGTTTCAAACGGCAAATCTATAGCTAGTAAGTGATAATCTCGCATTCTACAAAATGGTCATTTAGTTTTGCTATATTATTACCGGCATAGAATAACTACTTTATTATTATGTTAACAAAATTGGACAGTTAGACCTAAATAATATTTTGTCCTCAAGTAAAATCCCGATCTTCCAAAGCAGAAACATATATAAAAAACGTTAGTCTATTTTGAGAAAAAAAAACATTTTTATTATTCATCTACAAACTTACTCTTTCTACAATAACACCAATTCTGTTATTTCCGCAGTGATTTGCGTGTTCAAGATATATAATTTCATCTTCAATTCCATCAAGTACGTCAAATCGTGCCGCCATTTTGGTTTTCCCAACTTGACCATGTTCAATTCAAGATAATCGGTCCCACACCCGTGATCAAATTTTATCATCAACTCGCTTGTTTAACTTTGATCGAGATTGATACTCCGCAAATTGGCGTTGAAGATGGTCAAGTGCCGACTTAACCATCGTCAAATTTTAATCGAGAATGGTGCACACGGGCATGTGAGGAGAAGAACTACAAGTTTACTTCCATTATCCCTTCACCCTTTCCCCACTCAAGTTTCGGCCAGCTTCTTTCAATCCCACTACATTCAGAAAGCATCAACTGTAATACAGATTAATCAAGTGAACTTCAGAATAGGTCACATATAATTTCAATTGTGCAACTTAAAATCTTAAAATTCAGAAAACATAAATTGTATAGGGTTTTTAAAAAGTAATCTGGCACTAGCTTATTACACAAGAAATCGGAAATTTTTTCATCACCATCCATTGCCATAACTTCATCGTATGTGTCCACAATTTTGTTCTTGTACAAATAACAGACTCTCTTCAATGATGTATACTTATAGCATATTCAGAATACTTACCATCACAGTGTGCACGTTGGATGGCCTTCAACTCTTCAATTTTCATACGTTTCTTCAAGGACACTCTTTCCTTCGGGTAGCCCCACAACCAATAATCTGCTGGGTTAATATCTGGCGATCTTGCAGGCCAAGTTACAGAAAAGTGCTTAAGCCTGGTTCACAATAAACCGGGAACGGAAACGAGAACGAGAACGGATTTTTTTAAATAAATTTATTTAAATCTGAGCATTCATAATTAACGAGAAACTTGCCGAAGCCCTGGAACCGGAACGGAGAGTTGGCCAAATTTTAACTACTAGATTCATTCTGTTGTCATCAAAAAGCTATTTGGTCGTTGTATATTTTGTAGCAAGGAGGCCGTGACATAATATCTTGTCCATTCATTTCTTGTAACTAATGCAGAAATTCAATAGAATCACTTTTCATATGGTGTATATGTGACCAGATTACCATGTGACTTTAATTCTTAAATATTCCGTGTCTTAAATTTCGAAGTTAGTTAACCTGTGTTCATGTTGGCTGGCTTGTACTCATGAGAGAATGCCATTGGTCAAATATACACAAATAACATAAAAATGCGTAATATCGACTTTACTATCTTTATTGACATACATATGCATAGCCGTTTCCGTTCTCGTTTTATTGGTAATAAAAATCTTCAAGTTCACGTTCTTCGCTTCTTGTTCTCATTCTGTTCTCTTTTTCGGTTTATTGTGGACCAGCCTTTACTGATAACACGACCACCAAAAATGTTGTCTAAAAATTATTTTATCAGGTTAAAGATGTGAGGGAATGTACTGTACCATCTTGCATGAATGTGATATTGGGATGCATTTGTTTTGAAAGGGGCATCAGTTACTAATTGAGGCTATCAAGTGCAAAATTCGCCTATCCAAAATAAAAAAAAATGAGTTACATATGGGATGTTGTACTTCTTGCAGCTCTCTATGTACTGATATAGTCGGTTTGTACAGGGACATCATTTTATTTTTACTAACATTTTTAATATTAACCTGGCTATACCTTTAGAGAACCGGAAACACCGTTCGCTACCCCCTTCCACAACCGGAGTTCGATGATACTGGCGTAAAACACAAACAAATCACTTTACTAGGTATAGGAGGGAAGAAAAGTACTTCATCCATTTACGTAAACTAGGAAATATTGCGATTTTGAGTTCGATAATTTTCATTAGGTTTTTATTTAATCAAAATGCAGTACTGTATTAAGAATAAGTGTGTTTACTCACGAACTGAGTTATCCATGCGAACGTGTTCATTATGCAGTGTATATTATACTGTCTACACCACATTAGCGTACACTAAAGAGAATGAAGTTCAATTGAAAAATAATCATAATATGGATATTTAAACACATTTTTGAAAATGGTAGCCGTTCATTCCGATAGCCTACAGGCTTCAGTTCTTTTGTGCATATTACCGCACTATAGACTATTGCATCTAATTCCAATTACCAGTTTCGTCCTTCGTACTAGTAGCTCATGTTGAAATAATTCTGTACCTACTCTACAAAAGAGTACCTTATGTACTGTAAATTCAATCTTCACTTCTGCCCGACCCGCACAGATAAAATTACTCAGACATGCTATCTACTGTCCGTCCAAGTGGTTATGCCGCAGTATCATAGAAAGGAGGGAAATCACGTGACAGTTAATTACTTAACGAGGCCCTTTTATTTAAGTTATTTTAAACAGTTGTATAATATTACGTAAACGTCCAATTCCTAACAGAAATTAATGTTTTCAGAAAAGAGCTAAGACAGCCCTGCTTTTACAGAGAGGCGTGCAGAAGCAGGTGGGGGAAATCGGGATGCGACGTAGGCAAACGGACAGTACCTGTGCGAAAATATGATTCAATATTAAAAGTTCTTTCGTCACTGGAAAACGCGAAGATATTTCTGGAACGTACTATACTCAGTAACTCAGTGCTGTTTACTATAAGCGGCCTTGATTCTGTCTGGAGAACAGTTGAAACTTCATTAGTAGAAGGGGTGGGAGTGAAGTACATTCAAAAACTCAGGTACAATAAAAATTGAAGTAAAAATAAAATGATGTCCCTGTACAAATCTTGTCTAATTCCTTTTCCATAGAGTTCAGAAAACTACTAACAAATGCAAAACTGTCCATATCCATAACGGTTTTTCCTGTTTTTTGACATCACTTTACCTGGATAAGGCGAGTTTTGCATTTGATAGCCTCAATTCTCATCATATGAAAATTAAGAAAATGCACAAAAATCACTAATACATTACACATTATTCTCAAAATACCACGTACATTATTAAAAACCTGAAGAAAATACAATTATTTTTAAACCTCTTAATATAGTTTTTTGTCGTCTTACTGAAATTTATGTAAATTGACTGATGCTCTACCAAAAAGAAGAGATTAATTTCCAATATTTCGATTTCTTAAAATCTGTATAGCATAATTTTAAAGCATATTCAAATAGTGAGCACCATTTACTGTACAGTTTTCGCCACCCCATCTTCAACCTGCTGCTCAAAAACTGCGTCCACATTCGTAATAACATTAAATAAGCCCTGATACGAGTTTGCAGAGGTAATACATAGGCTTACCATTTTTCACAAATAGAATTTAATAAAACACATTTATACTTTAATTAATTAATTAAAAATATGTATTTGCAACATAATCCGCTTGGGCTGATTACCTGGTTGGGTTTTCCCCGAGGTTTTCTCCAACTGTAAGGTGAATGTCAGGTAATCTATGGCTAATCCTCGGCCTCATCTCGCCAAATATCATCTCGCTATCACCAATCCCATTGACGCTAAATTTCTTGCTTATTTGCAATTTTCTAATTAATCTTGAACTCTTCTATTCCTTCGTACCTGTCGTCTCGCTTCACTTACCTTTCTTCCCACCACAATCTGAACACACGCTCTCGCCATGAAACAATACTAACAATACCATCCCATCGCACCTCTTCATACTCATCCTCTTTCACAATAGCCCTGCCAAGACTCTGGAACTCGCTACCTGCTAGCATCAGGGACTGTCGAAATAAAATTCAATTCAAACGCAAACTTACTAGGCACTTGGTCAGAAATTGAGACTCGTTCAGACATGGTTTCTTGTAAATAGTTCTTTTAATCTACCACAAAATATCTCAATATCCGGTAATTTCATCACTATAGAATTTTGTTATTGTAGGTTTAATTTGTAATTTAGTAAATACAAAAATATTCTTTGTTCTTAACTTCTATGATAAAATGTCTAGCTTTCATTAATCAGGTATTCTTGTCGTACTTTAATTTTTATTGTAATTGTAATTGTAAATTTAATATTAATTGTAATCTTATTGTTCATGTTATAGTTGTAATCCCCTGGTAGAGGGGCAGAGAAGGCCTGACGGCCTTATCTCTACCAGGTTAAATAAATAAATAAATCTAATAAATCTAAATCTAAATCTAATTGTAATGTAATGTGTATGAAATTTAACTATATGAAACAATGACTAACTTTACTAACAATAGTAAATAAAAGTAATTTATTTTAGTGCTTAATCTGCTAATAAGCGTGCTTTAATACTATTGGTGTAATATGAATAATGATCGACAATCCACAGTTACAAATATAATATTGTCATGTCTTCATGGTACCAACAATCAGCTTTATAATTTTAAATATTAAGTTCGTTCTCATGGAAGATGTCACGTAGAATTTCCAATTGTTTGCTTTCATATTTTCAAATCTTACTGTTACAACTTTGTGCTACACGTGTTTATTATTGTAGGAGAAAGAAATTTGAGTGAGGAACAGTCAGTTATTGTCGGATGACAGAAGGTATAAAATCGGTTAGTTAGAATGCCTAAATTCAGTAGTAAACCATTGAAAAGTAAACTTCATGCTTACGTTAATGAATTTGGTGCCCATACAGTATGTTTTCGACCGATGAACAGTTTTGTTATGCAAGGTTTGTGAAAAGGCAGTTAATCAAGAAAAAAAGTATTTTATAAGTGAAGTAGTAGGTTATTTTACGACGCTTTATCAACATCTCTGGTTATTTAGCGTCTGAATGAGATGAAGGTGATAATGTCGGTGAAATGAATCCGGGGTCCAACACCGAAAGTTACCCAGCATTTGCTCATATTGGGTTGAGGGAAAACCCCGAAAAAACCACAACCAGGTAACTTGCTCCGACCGAGAATGTATTTTCTAAGTCAACATGTGTCAACTACGAAGTAAAAATGTGAGTTATGTTGATATAATTTAAATTTACTGCTACACGGTCTTACTAATAAAAACTCTATAAACAGACGTTTAACTGTCTTATAATTATACAATGAGTAGCTCGTTTATAAGTCGTGAGTAAATTCCTTACTAATAATCACTACATACGTCGTGTATAACAGTATAACTGTTACACAGCTACGTCATAGTTTCGTCATTACTTCGTTATGAAAGGTAATAGAATATCTGAGGTTCTCTACTGGATCCGGTAGAGTGCTCTAGTGTGGCGTGTTAAATATCGATAGTACAACTGGCTCTAATCGATTACCACACTACATTTTGGTCAAAGAGTACAAGCTACAGCATTCTAATAATTCTATGATCTTTGGTTTGTTCTTCTGTGGTTACAAGGTAAACATCATCATAAAATGACAGTCGATACGAACAGCTGTTAAAGGGACGCTTAAACAAGGTGTTTCGTGAATATAACTACTGCAAAGCAATTCCCATTGTATAGTTACAGCCTGTTTATACGTCCATAGCTTATTCACGGTTTATTAGTAACGTTTTCTGTCTCAACTCTGCATAAGTCTCGTATAAAAACTATACACGGTTTATTAGTAAGACTGAAAATATATTACACCTTTTTAAAATTTATTTTGCAGCTTTTTGCCTGCCTATTTTAACTGTTATAAATCCTTAAACATCGGGCTTTAGCCATAACAAAACGTATGAGAACGTGTTTCATTTACATGACATCGTTTATTAATATTTCGGATTAAATCGTTACATGGGCATTGATAGAAGAAGACAGACAGACTTGTAGAAATTTCTTTCGTGACTCATTCGGGCTTTTATTCCACGGATTCAGGTAAATCCCGCAAGATTGGAAAAAATGACTGTGTTGTAAGTCCGGAACAGGTTAATCAGAAAACTGTACGGTTGATTGCACCCATTCATCCGATATAAGAATTCCAAATACAGGCAATGAGTAATATGGCAAGAATGCAAAGCAACATCCCTGCTGATGACCAAGCGGTGGCCCGGATTCGTGGGCGTTTTAAGTGACAACAAATTGAATTCTCACTCTTTTCAAGTGAAGGTCATTCAAGGACGACATACTTGTCTGGGTGCGCCATCCTTCCTGCTCGGGGACTGGGAATGTTTGCGGTTGAATACGGAGTGTTTTGTACAATTATTAGTAAACAGTGCAACATGCATTTCATGTATCAGTTGTTCTTAAACTTGAATTCGAGGATCCCTTTCATATAATGTGCATCTTGCCGGACCCCTAAGGGGTCGGGTACAGCTTACAGCAGTAAAATATTTGCAAATATTCAACATTTTTTTCCTCCATTACTGTATCTTGTACAATAATGAAAATTGGTATGTGTAAAACACTGTTCTTCTACTATATGAAAAAAATATTTTTACGATTTAAAAAAATTATTTATTAGTACATTATGTAACGAGCCTATAATGGTAGTAATTACGACGCGAGTATGTTTATGAAACGAGCGCAAGCGAGTTTCATAATTTTCATACGAGCGTCTTAATTACCATTATAGGCAAGTTTCATACGACTTTTTATGCTCGACCATATTTCTAACTTGAAATTATTCATAAGTATTCATGTTATTCTTATCTGACTGGGGAGCGGAACTGACCTTGTGCAATATCTCGTAAATTGTGAGATGTGCGCAGACGCGAAAGTATTGATTTTTTCCTAGAAACAAATGTCATTGACCTTGATATAATCTAGAGAGTAAAATAAAGATTAATCTTGATATAACCTTGAAATTGATTTAGACTTTGAAAAACGAGATGACAAATTGAATTTATTTGAATATTATTTACAATTAACGCTAATTATTATAGTAACAGAACATAACCTTCTGCAACAGTATTGGATTTCCAGCCTCCGTGACGTTTCGCTAGTTGTCTTTCGATTGCATATCTGAAAATAATCGATACTTGCGCTTTCACATTGCTACGATGGTGTTCTCTGATTGGTGGAACACCTGAACTTTAATGAGGTCCATTAAAGAGCTGCTACCAGGTGTATAATTACTACATTTCGGCATGGTCGAGCATAAATATTTTTTTCGAAATTCAA
This sequence comes from Periplaneta americana, assembly GCF_040183065.1. Classification (NCBI taxonomy): domain Eukaryota; kingdom Metazoa; phylum Arthropoda; class Insecta; order Blattodea; family Blattidae; genus Periplaneta; species Periplaneta americana. The sequence goes on along the minus strand of NC_091120.1, from coordinate 176,629,697 downwards.
AATGGTGGCAGTTCCCTCATAATTCTTGAAGCGTTTCCCTCATAACTCATAAACTTGTTAACTTTTTCATGTTCTCTCTCTTTTATTTTATTGCTGAACCTCATGTTTACAATATCATGCTCTTTCAACTACATTCCTTAATAAATAGGCCTAATATATATTTTTTGTATTAGAAGAAAATACTGATATTTGATCATTTTTAAATGAATTTATTTTTTATCGGACAATCTGTCAAAGCTAGAGAAGTGATTTTGCATCATATTGTAGCTATGACATGCATAAATACACACAAAAAATTTCATCACAGAATATTAAATAGTTTTTGAGTTACGTGGAAAAGTCATCACTGCACAGTGAACTGAATTTTGAAAAAAAAAATTATATAAATAATTTTTTTAAATCGTAATTTTTTTATATAGCAGAAGAACAGTGTTTTACACATACCAATTTTCATTACTGTACAAGATACAGTAATGGAGGAAAAAAATGTTGAATATTTCCAAAATTTTGCTCCTGTAAGATGTACCTAATCCCTTAAATCATTAATTTTATACTTCATTTTAGCAGTGGCTAAGCTAATGTGTAAATACTGGGTAGGCTGAAAAAATCTGCTTACCTTACATCTTTTTATAGAGTAGATGTTTATCGGCTCTTCTATGAAACGTTTTTGTGACACAAACCCCACAAGAAGATGATGACCACTTTATCAGCCCCAAACAGAATATAGATGAAACAATGTAACTTATTTGTCTCAGAGCACCCTGTTAGCCAAGGATATTTATTATACCACGAAATTTGAAAATTTCTATTTCGTCTTCATCCGCTATTTTAATTTTTAAATGTAGTGTCGATCCCTTATCTTTGTAAGCACATTTTGTTTCATACGTCCAACTTGAAAACGGTTTCTCTTTTAATTCTACAGATAATGATATCAATGTTCTCTCAGTACGAGCCATTTTACACAAAATTAATATGTAACACACACACATATGCGCGCATGCATTTTTCATTAAACTAACACTCAACAACGCAGCATAGACAAATGCATGACACAGTGTATAAATCCAATCAATAATAAATCAACTTCCATAAAGAATGACAGTATAACACCTAATACATACTATAGCATTATCATTTTTATTTCAGTACAATCCGATAGCAGGCGCCAGGCGTCATTGACGATGACGTTGAATATTGGATGGACAGGGTGTTAAAAAAAAGGAGTAAGGAATTTCAGAAATCATTTTATAGAAATGAGAAAAAACTGTATTTTTTCCATTTTTTATCATTCCGGCGAAAATATAACTCGACACAGGGTAGCCTACACCATAAAATCCAGAACCATCCTGTGAAATCCAAGAAGTCTGGCAATCCTGGTTGAAAGTTAAAATAAATTTAATACAATTTATGTGTTGTATTATTAGTGATTATTTTTCCTTTATAAATTTATAGAACAGGGAAGTCAGTTCAGATTTTGCTTGGGAGATGGGACAAGATTTTTTAAGGCAAACATAGGGTATCGCGTGGAGTACTCCAACTTTATTTCCTCTGAAATGAACTATTTTCCATATTGTGACATGGGGTAAATTTGACCATAAGAACGATTTAAACCTTCATATCAGACGCACTGAACATATTTTTGATGTTCATTGCTTTTTATCCATTTCTTAAGTATTATTTTTTAATTATTTTAAGTTGCAAATAGACTTCTAGTTTCCACACATAGGCCTAGATTTAAATTCATATATTACTTATATGATATTATGTAATTTATATGCACTTGCTGTTAATACTGTATTTTTAAAATTGTAAGGGATTTCTCATACTTCGCCACAACACTAGCATATAAATTCACATCCATTCCAATGCTGGGATAAAAAAATGAACCGTACAAAAATGAACATAGGAAGGCCTTGACAAGACTAGAAGTTTCCTTCGACGATGGAACAGGACACAAGGACTATGTGGATATTGAAGAAGAATATCATACATATCTTGCAGTTTTTGTGTATTATTATTTCCGGACATCCGCTGGTTTCCTGGTTTCCGTTCTACTTATAGCCAAGAGTTCCCGGACATTCAGGTCTGGCCTCATATATTGTCCTCACGCCACATCGAATACGATACGAGGTAATGGTTATTGTTTAGTCAACTGTCCGAAGACAGGTCTGAATCTCACAAGTGATACCAACAAGGCACCACTTATGAGGCAACTAGGCGAGGAGATAATGGGGTAAGGTGGCCAGTTCCTTTCCCCCTCCATTGCATACATAATCGACTAACTACATGTTACACTAGTCAGACTTCAGATGTATACAAACAATTGTTCTTCCTCTGAGAAGATGTACTGTCTGATAAACGTATCAGTCAGAACCTCAATCAAAGGCAGAGGTAATAGTATCACATTCAACTGTCAAAATCCATATATACAGGGTGTTTAAAAATACGGGGCATAATTTCAGGTATGTATTTCCCACATGTAGACAATCAAAATAGTTCATTACAACATGTGTCCGGAAATGCTTCATTTCCGAGTTCTGGCCTTCAAAACATTGAAATTCACCGGAACGTTTTTCTTTCCGCAGGTCGTTGTCATTACAGAAGATGTTCAAAATGTCCACCTCCTGCTTGAATAAGGCAGGAAAGTTCGGATTTACACCACACTGCTGCAAGAACCACTGACAGAACCTAACTCGTGCAGGGTAATCTGCTGGTGACATTGCCTGTACACGTTGCAAATGATAAGGATACAATTGATACTCTTTCAACAGTCTCCAGACAGTCGTATGAGGAACATTGACTTGCAACGCTAACCTTCGTGTGCTGATAGAAGGAGTCATGTTCACAGCCTCCAGAATCTCCTCCTGTACTTCTGGAGTTGTAGATCTTGGTCGTCCCCTTCCCAAACCAGGAGAGTTAAATTTTTTAATTTTCCATACTCGCACAGACGGTAATGGAGACGTACAAATGTCTTCCGATCTGGACATTGTCGGTGTGGGTACCTCTCCTGGTACAAACGACGAACCAGCGCAGCATTGCCGTCCGCCTTACCGTACATGAAGTGTATCTCTGCCAGCTCTTGATTTGAATACATGTCGCACAGTCTAACGCCTACACAACACTGAATGTAACCTTCGCCTCGGAATGAACTGTCAGAGTGCCCTCTTAATGTCTCCTTTGACGGCAACGACCTGAGGAAAGAAAAACGTTCCGGTGAATTTCAATGTTGTGAAGGCCATAACTCGGAAATGAAGCATTTCCGGACACATCTTGTAATGAACTATTTTGATTGTCTACATGTGGGAAATACATACCTGAAATTATGCCCCGTATTTTTGAAACACCCTGTATACATAAGGCGTGCGTACAGAAAACTGAAGAGTTGACAAATTGCATTTGTGCGAGATCGTGCGTATTTGCTTGGTTTCCGCACAAAACCAATCCGCGGAAAGTCTAAAATTCCACATTCAGTATTCCCAACCTAACACACATAACAATTTCCCTCTTCTTACCGCTTAAGTGACACATTGATTTTACTGCTTTAGGCTTTTAACATATTATTTTTAGAGACGTTCAATATTGTAATAATTATAATTTGGAAACTTACCACTGCAATTTCACCTAAATTGCACTGTTAATTATTGTTTTTAAATATTTGCAAAAATTAAGTAAACTCTACAACTCCACTAAAGTTACTGCATTCGTGATGCAAGTAACATTAAGGAAGCCGTGAAAAAATCTCCTTTACCGGCAAAATTAAACTTGCCGATGTTATTACTGCAATATGTTATATAAATAATATTGTTAAAATATTAAAATGAAAATAAATCATTACATAACCTTACCGTTTCTTTCAAGTTCGCATTTATAGGCTGGGGGAAAAAAGACAGACGTATACACGGCCTGCTGGAGTATAGTAAACACAGAAAACATTTTAAAGCAACAATGTTGAAGATAGATATTTTTGTTTTTCAAATTTGCCGTCATTGAACAGAAACCAAGATGGAGATTTCATTGCAACTAATTAGAAATTCCTCTTTCAGGTATGTAATAAACGATCTTCGCACAAAATAATGTACGATACACGAGCGGTATGTTTTCTTTCAATTGTCGGAAATTAAAAAAGCTCAACTACGTTTCGCTTTTTCAAACTTTTCCTCGAACATGAAAACTTCAATATACCGCTCTTGTAACGCATATTACTATTAATCGTTTCCACTCAATTTCTGAAATACAAAACCTGAGTCCAGCTTTTTAGAATTCCCCCTCCCCCCCGTTTCTTTTACTATTCTTATTATTCTACCATTCCTCCATTACCGCCATATTATGTCTTCATCTCTGTAGCCCTTAACTCGAAGAGGAAGTTAAAGTAAGAAGCACTTTTTAGGATGTTACATTTTATTTCCTTCCTGACCACTGTTTCCCTATTAAAGTAGAGGCTTTCTACTGTAATAAAGATTGCGACTTCTCATGGCTTTCATACCAACACGCAAGCTAAAACATGTATAACAGTACAAGAGGCCTCGTCAATGTAATAATATGAAATAAAATGTGTCAATATTAAAAATGTTAAAAGCTAAAAAATAATAAAATTCAACTAAAATACTACATCATTTTCAAAAAATTCATTCATATTATAAAAAGGATTGGCTGCGTTACCTATAGTTGAATGAATGAACTAACAAATAACCAATAAATAAACAAATGAACAAACAAATAAATGAATAATGTGATGAAACGTCTGGTAAAAACAACACCAGTAGATCACGGCATCTCATTGGAAAACCTTCATGACATAGACACCGGCCGCGAAAGCGTGCAAACTTAAATAAATAAATAAATAAATAATATAAATAAATAATATAAATAAGTAAATAAGAAAGTAAGTAAATAAGTAAGTAAATAAGAAAGTAAGTAAGTAAATAAGTAAGTAAATAAGTAAGTAAGTAAGTAAATAAATAAATAAAAAATAAACAAATAAAAAATAAAATAAATAAATAAATAAAATAAATAAGTAAATAAGTAAGTAAATAAGAAATTAAGTAAATAAGTAAGTAAATAAGTAAGTAAGTGAATAAGTAAGTAAATAAGTAAGTAAATAAGTAAGTAAGTAAATAAGTAAGTAAGTAAATAAGTGAGTAAGTAAGTAAATAAGTAAGTAAATAAATAAATAAAAAATAAGTAAATAAAAAATAAAATAAATAAATAAATAAATAAAATTAATAAGTAAATAAGTAAGTAAGTAAATAAGTAAGTAAGTAAATAAGAAAGTAAGTAAATAAGAAAGTAAGTAAATAAGTAAGTAAGTAAATAAGTAAGTAAATAAGTAAGTAAGTAAGTAAATAAGTAAGTAAATAAATAAATAAAAATAAATAAAAAATAAAATAAATAAATAAATAAATGAGTAAATAAATAAACTGATAAATTGATAAACTGCTCTATATTGTAGATAAATAAATAAATATACATAAATATATCAATCAATAAATAAGTGAATGAATGAATGAATGAATGAATAAGTAAATACATAAATATATCAATAAATGAATAAATAAAACACAAAGTATAATAATTGTAACACGAAATAATATTGTTCAATTTATAGATCAAATTAACAATAATTAACTAACTGTATGGTTAGGTATTCCCATGGCTAAATCTCGAACTCGTCTTGTCAAAATATCGTATCGCTGTCATCACCAATTCCATCGTCTCTAGATAACGGAGCAAGTAATACAGTGTCATTAAACAACCAAATAGAAATATATTCTTGTTGCTGACCTACTGTAGTTGAATATCTGGCCTGGGAAAGGCTACTGTACAAGATCCGCCTTCGCAGTTACGTCGAACATATAAAAAAACGCTTGGTGCAATTTAGAGGTAAACAAGTACCTATTATTTCACGGCAGTGCAGAAGGCTCTGCTCTACCTACGTAAATGGAAATAACAAGTTCAGACTTGTCTACCAGTCTTCTTGTAAAAACGTAATCAGAACTTGTAACTTACGGAATGTCTTCAAAGAGAAGTGCTTGGGTCTTTCATGGAAATCTGCGGATAATGAAATTTATATCTGTAATTAGCTGCATACAGTTGGGTGTCTAAGAAGGTTTTAGATCTTCGGTTCTGCTCCCCTGTGACGGTCGAAAAAGAAGTTATTCACGGGGGGTTGGGGGGGTAATCGTGAAAAATATATTTACAGCCCATTTTGATTTTGATTTTGTGTTAGATTTCCAAATAAACATAAACATACATAGTTCTTTAAATAAAAATGGTTACATTTCAATTGCATTATTCCTATAATAAAATGACTCGATACTGAATAAAAACTTAATGTATCTAACAGTTTCGAAGAAAGCGTTGTACACAGAGAGAAAGACACAAAAACGGCATACCAAAATCCACTTTTTCCCTGAAAATCTCTAATTTTATTTTTTTCAACATCAGAATACTTCATGTTTGTTCTTTGCTAATGAGACAGTAAAAAAAAAGGCCTTCAAAAGCCATGATATTTAAATATAATTATTTAACACAAAAAACTACGATATTTAAAGATCTTTATTTAACACAAAAAACTACGATATTTAAATACCTTTATTTAACACAAAAAACTACAATATTTAAATGTCTTTAACACAAAATCTAAGATATTTAGAGGTCATTATTTAACATAAAAGTACGCTATTTAAATATATTTATTTAACACAAAAGCTATAATATTTAAATGTCTTTATGTAACACAAAAGCTACGATATTTACTGTAGAGGTCATTATTTAACACAAAAGTACGCTATTTAAATATCTTTATTTAACACAAAAATCAACGATATTTAAATATCTTTATTTAACACAAAAGCTATAATGTTTAAATGTCTTTATTTAACACAGAAGCTACGATATTTACTGCAGAGGTCATTATTTAACACAAAAGTACGCTATTTAAATATCTTTATTTAACACAAAAATCAACGATATTTAAATATCTTTAACACAAAAGCTATAATATTTATATGTCTTTATTTAACACAAAAGCTACGATATTTATTGTAGAGGTCATTATTCAACACAAAAGTACGCTATTTAAATATCTTTATTTAACACAAAAATCAACGATATTTAAATATCTTTATTTAGCACAAAATCTACGATATTTAAATGTCTTTATTTAACACAAAAGTCTACGACAGTTAAATATATTTATTTAGCACAAAATTTACGGTATTTAAATGTCTTTATTTAACACAAAAGCTACGATATTTAAATGTCTTTATTTAACACAAAAGTACGCTATTTAAATATCTTTATTTAACACAAAAGCCACGATATTTAAATATATTTCTAAAAGCTACAATATTTAAACGTATTTATTTAACAAAAAAGCTACAATATTTAAATGTCCTTATTTAACCCTAGATCATATATTATGTAACAGTAGATTATCGCTGTGTTAAAATCGTTTGCGCTTTGAAGAGAACAACCGCCAGGATCGCCACCCGTCCGCCGTAAACGAACACGAGATGGCAGTACAGTTGCTAATATAATTCAAATGGGAATTATGACGTGACTCCTTATGTAACAACTAGATGGCAGCGTAGTAAACCTGACAAAAGTTGTTAACGTCAAACCCTGTAAGGCCGACCTATCTGGGGTATATATGATCTAGGATTTAACACAAAAGCTGCGATATTTAAATGTTCATTTAACACAAAAGCTACGATATTCAAATGGGTTTAATACAAAAACCACGATGTTTAAATGTCTTTTTAACACAAAAGCCACGATATTCAAATATATTTATTTAACACAAAAGCTGCTATATTTAATGCCATTATTAAACATAGTGTGTAGCTACAAATTGCTAATCTTTCTAGCCATTTTTTATTTGTTCTGAAAGTCTGGACAGAGACCTCGTATGGTGAATGTAGAATATTAGTGATGAACTGATGAATGATGATGATAATGATGAGAGAAAACGGGAGAACTCCGAGAAAAACTCTTCTGCGCCCGATTTATCAACCACAAATTTCACCCTGAGCCAGACAGAGATCGAACCTGAGTCGCCATAGTGGAAGGCAGGAAGGCTAACCACTCGGCCTTGGGAGATTACATCTATAGCATTTAAGATATCTGAAAGGAGAGAGATTAGATTTTGTGTCTTAAAATTTAGATGTGTAATAGAAAGAACAATCATAATGTTATTATTTGGACTGAAAAGAAGCACACACAATTTTGCCTCGCCACAGGAACAGAGTATTGATAATTGTGAAAGCTGAAAGTAAACACAGGATGAGCTGGCATGTGTGATTAATGCTGGAGCGATACCACGAAATGAGTGGCGGTACTAGGAAGTACCAGTCTATCGCCTCCAACCACGGCTATAATTTACACGTCCAGGTATGTACAGTATGTTCGTGAGTCACTCTTGTGTTGAGCTTGCAGTAACCCACGAAAAACAGGAGGCTATCTTGTTGACTCATGCAAATGGCATTTATTTTCTTAACGCCCATTTTTAAATACAGAATATGCCTATGGGAAAGCGAGGTGATACAGAGGTAATGGATCAATGGTGGAATGAGTTGGAAGGGGAAACTGAAGTATCTACTCAGAAAGTTACCTACTATAACCATTTTGTGCTCCAGAAACCACTATGTTAAGTAGCCTAAAGACTACTGTCCTCGGGTTTCATTAAAAGGTCTTCAAAATGTACTACTGAGCTCCAACCACGAGAAAGTCTCCGCCGGATGAGACGAAAGGGAGTAAAGCTCGATTCACATTATACGTCACATCACCGTCACGGACCATCACCGTCCAATGCAAACTCATTCACATTTATCGGCAACTGACCGTCAGTTTGCCGCCATCAAGACTGTAGGAACTGTGCTCTCGAACATGCCGATATTTAGCAAACAAAAACTTGCGATGATTGCTGTCTTGTTGGACGAAGAAGAGGCCGAAAGAAGAAAACGAAACAGAATATGGATGAAAGAAATGCTCAGAAAGAGGAATATAGGTGAATATCATACACTATACCGACAGTTGGAGGATGATGAAAGTTGCTTCTATAAGTATTTTAGAATGTCAAAATATCAGTTTTATATTTTGCTTAAAAAATAGAAATACAAATACAAAAACAAAACACGACATTTAGAGAAGCAATTTCAGCAAAAGAAAAGTTGATGGTTTGTTTAAGGTAAGTCCTTCTAGATTGTAGTCTAAACAATGAAATGGAAAAGCAATTATGTCAATTAAAACAAATTATTGTTTGTCATTCCTTGCATAAAATCACTCACAGGAAAACGTTAATTATTCCACAGGGGAAAATTGTTAATAGTAGGTTTGAACTGATGATATTCCTGACACGTGTGATGGTGTAGGCGACGGTGTTTGCATAGTTGTCAGATCATGTGACGTAGTTGAGGTCGTCCGATAAGTAACCCTAACTGTTTGCAGCTGTGTTGCAGCACGGGATGCTGATAGTGAGCTGGTGGTGCTGAAGAAATCGAAGGCTGCCCATTGTTTTGGGACTGGAACATCCTTTCTTGAATTTTTTCGTATTCAAGATTAGAAATTATATTGACAATTTTTTATTTTGCCAGATTTTGTCTTAATGGTGAAAATTGTTTCACTGTGGCAGCTATGCCGTTGAAAAATGCATCTATTGGGTCCGCACTGCAGGTAGACGTCAATTGCTTTTATTTTTCATTGTTTTCTAATAAATATTTCATAACGAGAGATGACGCTGTTTCCTTCTCCTGCACCTTTTTCTTTGGACGCCTTTGTGACCCTGTAACTAGAGGATCAGTGTTCTTGCTTCTGGCAGTACTGATTTTCTTAAGTCCTGTGGATGTGAAGCAGCAGTCTCTTCATTTGTATCATTGTTCAAACTTTCTTCTTCTCCTTGATTGTTCGAATCGTCACTGCCTTGAGGTTCAACGTTTCCTATAGTTTCTCTTTCTTTAATAAAAGGGATCAGAAATAACATATAATCTTCATATTTCCATTTTTTTTCGGTGTTGGTTGCCTGTCCGCTCTTAGTCTTCCTCTTTTTTAATGCCTTTCTAAACTGATCCCTTAATGAAACCCACCTCACTTTGCATTCTGGACCTGAAAAGATTGAATCGGCCTCATTCATCACCGAAATCATATTCATAACAAATCAGTAATACATATACAGTCACCATCTAGTTCGCAACAATAGAACAGACCTTCGGATTTCAATCAAAGGATACTAGCAATATGACCAAAGATGTTAAAGCGAGTATAAATAACAGGGAGGAAGAAGAAAGCATAAACAATTCACGCTATCAAACCGTCCACGTCACATCAAAACATCTCCTCGAGAATCCCAGACGGTCCGTGCCGTTGATGGGCTGTGACGTTGCCTGTATATGTGAACGCTACCATACAAAACGCATTGTACAATGTTTTGATGCAATGCTGCTGGTCCGTGATGTGACGGTGATGTGACGTATAATGTGAATCGAGCTTAATGCTGTGAATGAATGTTGATGTCATAAGATGTCATAAGGTCACACACGTGGGTACTCATATCTCTATTGGCTCGCTGTCACAGCACAAACAATAATATTGATACACACATGTTTATACTACCCTAATTACAAAATTAGATCACTGTTAATCTCATAGGGCCGTATTCATAGACACTTTTAGCGCGGGCTTCCGGTGGATGATCAGCATTTTTCGTATTCATAAACCAGTGTTAGCGATATGATATGATTTGAATTATGTACTAGTAACCAGTGGATAGCCGGGGCTAGCTTAGTACGCTCGTAGCGCGTGCTGCGAAATGTCTATGAATAACACCCCTGGTCTTTTAATCTCTCCATACAGGAAATAACAAATGCAGGAGAGCGCATGGTTTTGAAACAGACGTTATAACGATAATATTATACAGGGACATCATTTTATTTTTACTAACATTTCTAATATTAACCTGGCTATACCTTTGGCTTAAAGGTTGTGAACCGGAAACACCGTTTGATACCCCCTTCCACTGGAGTTCGATGATACTGGCGTAAGATACAAACAAATCACTTTACTAGGTATAGGAGGGATGAAAAGTAGTTCATCCATTTACGTAAAGTAGGAAATATCGCAATTTTGAGTTTGATAATTTTCATTGGGGTTTTCTTTAATCAAAATACAGTACTGTATTGACAATATGTGTTTTTACTCACGAACTGAGCTGTCCGTTCGGACGTATTCATTATGCAGCGCATATTATACTGTCTATAACACATTAGCGTACAATATAGAGAATGACGTTAAATTGAAAAATAATCATAATATGGATATTTAAACACATATTTGAAAATGATGGCCATTCATTTCTATACAGGTTTCAGTTCTTTTTTTGCATATTATCGCACTATATACTATTGTACCTAATTCCAATTACCAGTTTCGTCTTTCGTACTACTAACTCATATTGAAATAATTCTGTACCTACTCTATAAAAGAGTACCTTACGTACTGTATATTCAATCTTCACTTCTGTCCGATCCGAAAAGATAAAATGATTCAGATATGCTATTTATTATCCGTTCAAGTGGTTTTGTCGAGGGTCGTAGAAAGGAGGGAAATCACGTGACAGTTAATTACTTAACGAGGCCGTTTTATTTAAGTTATTTTAAACAGTTATATAATATTACGTAGACGTCCAATTCCTAACAGAAATTAATGTGTTCAGAAAAGAACTAAGACAGCCCAGCCACAAAGGAACGGGCAGAAGTGGGTGGAGGAAACCGGGATGCGACATAGGCAAACGGACGACAGTACCTGTGCGAGAATATGATTCAATATTGAAAGCGAACATATTTCTGGAACATACTATACTCACTAACTCAGTACTGTTTGTGTTTACTAAGGCCGTAAAGCGACTTTGACTGTATACGCTTGGTTCTGTGTGGAGAACGATTGCAAGTTCACTAGTAGAGGGGGTGGGAATGAAGTACATTCAAAAACTCAGGTACAATAAAAATTGAAGTAAAAATAAAATGATGTCAATGTATATCTACTTCGCTTTAATACATGCCGCAATAGTAAGCACATTCCTTTCACGGTTGATCTCCTGGTTGGAGAACAGTACCTATACTCCGTTTCTGAAATCTATAGAGTATAGAGACGAAACAGGTCCTTTGCGCAAGTGGTGCGTGGAGGGGGCCATCCAATGACCGCTCTGGGGAAAGCATTGCTTTAAGACGAGCGTCTAAAATGTCACCTCTACCTACCACCTTCTGCCACGCGCATCTTAGCGACAGTGAGCCGATGCACCCAGTGTTGCCAACATATAAATTGTATCCCCGTCAGTCTATCACCTGTAAATCCGTCAAAATTAAAAAAAAGTAAGACCCACTCTATCTGATGCTTTTCCAATTCACTGCAGGCTAAAGCAGGGAGATGCACTATCACCTTTACTTTTTAACTTCGCTCTAGAATATGCCATTAGGAAAGTTCAGGATAATAGACAGGGTTTGGAGTTGAACGGGTTACATCAGCTGCTTGTCTATGCGGATGACGTGAATATGTTAGGAGAAAATCCACAAACAATTAGGGAAAACGCGGAAATTCTTGAAGCAAGTAGAGCGATAGGGTTGGAAGTAAATCCCGAAAAGACTAAGTATATGATTATGTCTCGTGACCAGAATATTGTACGAAATGGAACTATAAAAATTGGAGATTATCCTTCGAAGAGGTAGAAAAATTCAAATATCTTGGAGCAACAGTAACAAATCTAAATGACACTCGGGAGGAAATTAAACGCAGAATAAATATGGGAAATGCCTGTTATTATCCGGTTGAGAAGCTTTTGTTATCTAGTCTTCTGTCAAAAAGTCTGAAAGTTAGAATTTATAAAACAGTTATATTACCGGTTGTTTGTATGGTTGTGAAACTTGGACTCTCACTTTGAGAGAGGAACAGAAATTAAGGGTGTTTGAGAATAAGGTGCTTAGGAAAATATTTGGGGCTAAGAGGGATGAAGTTACAGAAGAATGGAGAAAGTTACACAACGCAGAGCTGCAAGCATTGTATACTTCACCTGACATAATTAGGAACATAAAATCCAGACGTTTGAGATGGGCAGGACATGTAGCACGTATTGGCGAATCCAGAAATGCATATAGAGTGTTAGTTGGGAGGCCGGAGGGAAAAAGACCTTTGGGGAGGCCGAGACGTAGATAGGAAGATAATATTAAAATGGATTTGAGGGAGATAGGATATGATGGTAGAGACTGGATTAATCTTGCTCAGGATAGGGACCAATGACGGGCTTATGTGAGGGCGGCAATGAACCTACGGGTTCCTTAAAAGCCAGTAAGTAAGTAAATAAGTAAGACCCACTCAATATATATATATATATATATATATATATATATATATATATATATATATATACTGTATATACAAATAAAAGCAAATATTAACGCAACTTTCTTAACAATCTTGATTAAAATAATAATTCATCCACATCATCTGCCTCTACTTCTGCACTTGATGTGCTTTGTTGGTCTACGCTCCCCCAAAAATTAACAATTACAAATGACAGCAGCTAAAAAGTCAAAGGACGGTGTAAATCGTAATTTCCGCCAGAAAACCCATCACCCGTCAAAGCCATTCTTTTCCCGTCCGCTACATTGAAATTCCGTCACTTTTGACGGAAATTCCGTCCAGTTGGCAACACTGGATGCAGCTCTCAATACACTCCAAGCACTGATAGGCTCCGCCCATTCGCTTCTCGTAGTCTCCACCCAAATGCGTCGACTTACTCTAAAGATTCCAGAAACGGAGTGTAGGTAATTCTGAAGGAATAAGTTCGATTCCTGATTTCGCCAGACTCTGAGAGGCATGCCGTTCTGTAGATTTATCAATTCAGACTATAAACTTTCAGGATTTTCTATCGGCTATAAGCCAAAAGGATTTCAGAAAATTCTCGATTCCTTGTCAATTGTCACTGTTTCTCCAAACTTACCAGTGAATTCTGCTGTAGGTCTTGAAGTAGGATCTTATATTTGATAAGATTTTCTTGTCACTCTTCAAGATAGTTTATAGTCAAAGAAAGTGAAGTTGTCTATGTTCTACATGATACTGCCATAATTCAAATTTATCCACGAATGCTCTTAGCTAGTAGATCGTATATCGTGCAATTCTCGTGCTAACGATATTTAATATCAGTCTTACCTTGTTGATATCCCATTTTTACCTTTAGCTATTCTAAAGCAGATCTAGACAGTATTTCTTTACTAAAACCTTCACTGTGTTCATTTGTAACATAAAATGTCATGCGTGAGAAAGTGTAATAGAACATAATACAAGCTTTACCTCCCTTCTTAATAAAAAAAATCTCTTTCGACTCATCACTAAAGGGAAATGATCTGGGGATTATATTGTTTTTCACTTAATCCGAGCCGCCACTTACTGCAAACGAGAGCCAACTTGCGTCTTGCAAGAACCGCATACAGACACTACAGCTAGTACAGAGTCCTTTCTACCTGCACTGAGGCTGTGTTGACACTTTGAGAGCACGAGTTGCCCACCCATGGTCATTACGAATTTATAGGTCTACTGTTACTAGATATAATAACTCAAATTTTTTGGATAGGCTAAGCCTCAAAAGCCTCTTAAAACCTTCGCCAAGGAGAAAGTGACAAGTTAGACTATTAATTACAATAATTCGTACTAGATTAAACACTTATTAGTGATCACTTTATTAAAATAAAATTAGTATCCTTTAATGTCCATACGCACATTGTTACTAATGTTTTCGGCATGCGTAATAACCTTACTACTGGAATCCTTATATAATATCAACATCCACGGTCAAGAAGATGATATTCTTTCCGCTCCTGTGTAACCGACAACAGTTTCATTCCCGAAACTGGACGACCAACGTATTGTACGTACCTCCGATACGATACAGCTCGGATTTTTTTGAGGGCGAGGTTAAGTTACATTCGAAAATGTGTTGATTCTACGAACAACAACAACAAACACGTCTACTGTTAACTCATTATCGCTTTGCAAAAGGATTTCCATGTAATGTAAATTACTTCTACGAATAGCATTGACACCACAAGCCTGCTATTGTTTAAGTAGACCTACCTAGCATCTACGTGTTGTTCTGCTTTGCAAGACCTTGGATTAAAATGTACCACAATTTTCAAAAGATTTCTCCTTCCTATTACGTGATAAATCGGCATCTCCGAACGTCTTTTTAAATTAATAAAATCCGTGGCGCGACAGCCCATGAAGGGCCAAGACCGATCAGTAGACTGCTGGCCTCACGTTCACACGCCTCAGCAGAGGTTCACGATCATCCAGTGAGTACAGGGATAACGTGATATCAGCACGATGCCCCCAGCAGTTATAGGTGGCTTACGAAACCTGATTTCACTACTAACTCCCCAGATTCATCATGATGCTGCATGGGAACCGGTCCCATACAATGGACGAAACGTCATGAGTAGAGATGAAACAAATTCCTTCGTAAACAAGATATCAGCACAGTCTAGTATACGCAGCCACGAAGCTTGAGTTTACGAGGGTACTAGGAACAGTAGACTGTGCAGGTACTATTTCGCATTGTCTGTAATGCGGCGATAGTAGCGATCCTTTTAGAATTAGAATTAGCCACGAAATCCCATGAAGGGCAAGGGCCTCCTGACTATGCAGGGTGGCTTGTCAAACAGTTCCCGGTTAGCCACTCCGGGAATGATGGTCACTTGTAATGTCATATCTGAAGGGTCCACTGTTCACTAGATCCTAGGGGTTAGCAACTATCTATGGATGCATATTTACTTCTATTAAGCTTCGTGACTGTATACTAGACTGTGATATCAGCATAACCAAGACGCGAGTTAGGATACATGACGTCAGGGGGAGGAGTGAGCGTACAGTCTCATTTCAGTAACAGTACCGGTACTGAAGTGTCTTCGTACAGTGACGTCGCCAGGATCAGAGCAAAGGGGGGTGCGGATGGGGTGTGAGATTTAAAAATGGGGTGCGAGCTGTAAAAATGTGGTACATAAAAAATAAAAAATGTTCTTTCATGCACTTGCGCGCATACTATACATCTGTTTATTAATATTAATATCATTATTATTGCTCATCACATCCATTACGATACACTATGGGACGTAGTTGTTTTTTCACATCCAAGAAATTGTTTGTTTTTGTTCTTCAAAATAATTTATGCCTAGTATTTTGTTAATAAATTGCCCTTTGGGGTGCTCAGATTTTTTATGGGGTGCTTGCGCACCCTTTCGCACCCCCCTAGCGACGTCCCTGTCTTCGTAAGTGAACAGTGTGACAGTTCCCGAGTGAAGTTACGTATATTACGTGTAGTGCAATTTTATTAAGATGGAACAAGCAACATCACGTATTCCCAAATTGAATGTGCTTATGGAGAAATTTGGAAGTCAATATGTCACAGTAAAAGGAGAAAAAAAAATACTATGTAAGTTGTGTAAGATGAATTTAAGGGATTAAAACATCAATAACTAAAACGTCAAAGTAATTCTATAAAACACAGGAAAAATATTAATTTGCCTACAAGCAAAAACAGTGAAGAAGCATTTTCAGTTATAAATCTGAATTTTTTCAATAAATGTGAAATTATGGCAGCTGCTAATTATTCAGTTTTCGAAAGCTTAAAATTCTCATTTCAGAAACTCTACTTAAAAAAAATATACAAATCGAGATCTCCCAAGACGAACAGATTTTAACAAACAGTATTTGAATCGCTACATATTAAAAGGAAGTCCAAAAATACAAATTTTACAGGAGAGAGAAAAAAAAAACTGTCCAGGATATCCGCCCTTTTAACATGTATCATTTCTCAGTGAAAATACTGCGTTTTTGTTCATTAACACCTTACATCTGATCAACTTTAAAACTGATTCTAACCACTTTATGACATTTAAATGTCCACTCACTAAACAGATGAATGACTCATTATCGCGATCCTTCCTGGGACTTACAATGGCACTTTGCCTAATGTTTTATAGGTTGAGGTGATTCCAAGGTCATCAATGAAGCGTGCTGTACAGTATACAATGTAAGCCATCAGAAAGTCCGTATTGTAGTTTCACTGTGTCCAGCGGCAGTCACATTCATCCTCTTTAATAAGCAACATCTAGAACCAATACTAGATTATTTAGTGCCGATCAATTTGGTGATAATAAGATACTTGGCGAGATGAATAATAAACAGTTTCTCGATTTTTATGTCCCTTATTTTAGCTTCAGGAATCAGATTTTAAGAAGGAAAAGAAAAAAAAAAAACTAAATAACAGAAAAAGGTTCATTCAAGTTTGCACCCATAACTTTCTGCGCTGTAGAGAAGTCATTCTCTGCCTACAAAAACACATTCTATGTATGTATGTACTTATTCATACTGCAATGGGTATATACCTGGTGGCAGTGGTAACTAATTACACTCAATAATGACAATAAACTTAAAATTAAAAATACAATTAATAATAATACTAACAATAATAATAACAATAATAATAATAATAATAATAATAATAATAATAATAACAACAGTGAATATCCTAAATTAAATGAAACGATCACTTAAAATAACATTTGAAATAAATCTAATTTGTATCTTAAACCTAAGTTCGAACTAAAACCCACGAGTATGACATGTTCATATCTGCACAAGTACCTTTCAACATTACACTCATTTCGCTCTCACTCACTGCACTGGAACTACGACACATTTTACTGATTCTTTCTGATTTCACTAACACTTCAAAAACATTTCACTGTTCAAATACTTTTGCACTGCCACTATAAACTATAAAGCTTCACTGACAGGAACACGTTTCACTTACACTACACACTTCACTGACACAACATAATTCTTCACTGATACAACATTTCAATAACAAAATATCATTTACACCCTTTAAATACTGTGTATAATTACTGTCTATTAGTAAAGTCCTTAAGCCTATTATTGACTGACAAGCGCAGGAATCTCACAGAAACCAATTTAGAAAGATTGTTAGGTTGTTATCTGAGAAAAAAAAAAAGTTAATTTGAAATAAGACATTTGGAACAAAAATGAAAGTGCATATTTTAATGTATTTTTCGCTTGATCGTGCACGTTTCATAGTTAGATAGTGCATGAATGCATGCATATTTTGGGATTTTATCATCATCGTCCTTGCAGGTATTAGGCCTAGTGGCCTGTTACTGTCTCCGCCCATCTTTTCAGGGGGTGTCTGAAAGATCGTCTTCCATGTGGTATATAGCGGAGAATTTGTCTTGGGAGTCTGGAACGGTCCATCCTATTGACATGGTTAAGCCATTTTTGTCTATAGTGGTTGAGATGTTCATAAATAGGTGTAATTTTCAATTCTTTTGTAATTAGTTAATTCCTTTTGTGGTCAAGCAAGCTGTAGCCGGCAGTCCTCATTAGAAATCTCATTTCCGCAGTTGTTAGGCGTTAAGCATCTGAGTTTCGGACAGTCCAGGCCTCACTACCATACATGAGGGCAGGTCTTGCTATTGGATTTTATAGTGCATGAAATTCTTGTCTTTACTTATAACAAATTAACAATGTCTTTTCTTTTAATATTACAGATTCCAATCGACCTCATACAGCGCCTTAACACTATTGAAAATGTAACACAACTACGAAATTTTCTGGATCCTGATACACTGCATGATTATGATGATGATGATGATTCTGATATTGGAAGTAAGTATAAACTGTAATAAATGTAATATAAGTTGCATCACTTAACTTACCATGATAATAATTTTATCAAACATAATTTTCATCTTTTCTGGTTTAAAATGTATTTATTTTTTTCATTTTTTGAATTATAATTAATTTTACCCTTGATTTTACATATCATCCTTCATCTAACGTGGTCTGTATACTAAATGAAAGATTTCTTTGTCATGAAACAATGTAGGGGTGGTGACTGTGGGAGGGGTAAGGACAAGGTCATGCACGGATTTAATGATGCACTAAAGTAATGACTGAGAATACGACTTGCATAAATGTTGTCCGGGAGATTAAAATTGTAACTCTAACTGTAAAACATATGCATTCATCCAGACAGAACATATAGGCTATAAAATTAATTGTAAAAAAATTGTTTGAAGTTGATTAACGGATAATAAGTAGGATTAAATTATAATAATGCTCTTTCTATAAATAAACTAAAGACAGAGTAAATCTAAGCATGTATATATTGCATACTACTAAGATTTATTATAAATCATCCGTCCTCAAGTGAGGTTGACCACTGGGATCCGGAATTAACAAACAGAAAAGATAAAGGGAAATGAAACGAGCAAAATAATGATTCGATTTGTACATTAAAACAAAAATTTACGTGTTAACATATAGATGATAGTGTAGAATTTGAAGAGAGGCCTTCAGAATTTCCATTACAATCTTCTGAACCTCATAAAAGGGAATTTGAAAGGATTTAAGGATATTATTTGTAAATTTTGGTAAACAGCCCCTCGCTCCAAATAGTAAGCCTGTAACATCCCAGTTGTAAAGCGAAATGCCATATTTTTCACTGAGGTATGGAAGACAAGGTACATATTTAGCTCGCTTGTCATCATTTATCTGCAGTGCTTGATTCGTGTCTCGTTCAAAGCAAATCGTAGGGTCTAAGACCATCGCTTTCTGGGTTCTTCTATTGATGGCAATTATATCGACTCTTCTATGAGAATCATCTTTAGGCACACAATGAATCTCCTCATGTACTTCCCATCCTCTGTTTCTTAGCAGGTTGGCAATTGCTGTACGGGCACGATGGTGTCTGTTGTTACGCAGTAGCTCTCCCTTCTTACAGAACTTCGGAAATACTGAAAATATTTTCTTTGCAAAAAACAAACCAAAAAAAAAAATAGAAATAAAATGATTAACTTCTCATAATTAAAATAAACATTTCTTTTCTGTTTCAAGGAAGTGTGATCATTAGACATTAACATATTAGATCAGCATTTCTCAAACTATGGTCTGCGGACCACCTGTGGTCCTCGAGGTCTGCCCTTGTGGTCCTTCAAAAAAGGCAGAAGAAAAAATCAAATTCAAACGAATTGCGTATCACTCTATAGCTGAAAATCTCAGAGTTTCGAAATGACACATGGTAATCGTCTTTCACTTTTTCTCCCAGTACTGACATTTTATGAAATTTATTACCCGATCCTTCTACTAACTTCCCACTCTACTCTCAACAACAAAAGAGGGATTTAAAACACTATAAACGTGGTGTTTCTCGCCATCTTTTCCCTGCACATCTGGCACCGCCCCTGTAATTCAGCCAGGGCTCACCCAAATTCATAACAGAGGACCAAACCTTTTCATGTATTTATGTTTCTTAATAGTTTTGCCGACACCCAGTCCGCACATTGAAATGGTCACATACTGTACATCGTACACCAATAATACAACTCTGAGGTCACAATTTGAAACTTATTTTCCAAGTAAATATGACGTATTTCATGGGTTCATGATCACTTTCATTGCGATACTGAAACTAACAAACTTTCATTGAGTGAAAGAGAACAGTTAATTGAACTCTCGAATGAGACCAGACTTAAAATGAAATTCCAACGGAAGGTATAGTTAATTTCTGGATCGCATCAGAAGTGAAAAGAGAATACAGTGAACTGTACAATGATGCTTTAGAGATTATAATTCAGTTTGTTTCTACGTATCTCTGTGAGAAAGGGTTTTCATCACTAACTCTAATAAAAACAAAGTAGGCTACCAAAATCGACTCGATGTATGTGATGATATCCGACTTACGCTTACCAGCATACATCCAAGACAAGAATGTGCAAGAATCGGCAGGCTCATCCATCTCCTGAGTACCAACATTTATTTATTAATTTTTTTAGTTAATAAGTTAAAGATTTTCCAAACTCTAATAAGCATATTGATGTTGAAATATAAGTATGGTACTATAAAAATGATAAATTTGCTTTCGAAGGGAACGAGAGTAAGGTGGTCTGTGGAACTGTTCCGACTTAAAAAAGTGGTCCCCACTTCAAAAAAGTTTGAGAAACGCTGGATTAGATGATTGTCAAATGGTCGGCATTACGGGTATATGTACGTGAACGAGCACAATTATTATCAGAAAATGCGGGCTCTAAGTTTCTAAAATTTTATAAGGAAATGAACTCACAATTCGACAAAAATTACAAGGTACCACAACAAGACTTATTAGAACTTAAATATCTGACAATAGTATATTATGCAACGAGCCTATAATGATAGTAATTAAGAAGAGGGTATGGATGTTTATGAAATGAGCGCAAGCAAGTTTCATAATTTTCATAAGAGCTTCTTAATTAACATTATAGGCGAGTTTCATACGACTTTTTATGCTCGACCATATTTCTAACTTGAAATTATTCAGATGTATACATTTTATTTGTATCTGACAAGATCGGAAGTGACCTTGTTCTAGGTCGTGAATTATGACATGTGCGCAGATGCGAAAGTATTGATTTTTTCCGAGGAACAATAATGTCATTGACCTTGTGTAATCCTGTTAAACTTCGTATAACCTTGATTATTGAATTCGACATTGAAAAACGAGATGACAAATTGAATTTATTTGAATATTATTTACAATTAACGCTAATTATTATAGTAACAGAACATAACCTTCTGCGACAGTATTGGATTTCCAGCCTCCGTGACTTTTCGCTAATTCTCTTTTGATTGCATATCCGAGAATAATCGATACTTGCGGTTTTATAACGGTACAAAGCTGACTTGTCATTGGCTGAACACCTGTAAGCTGAGTTGTCATTGGCTGAAAACACCTATACTTTAATGAGTAGGTGTACTTTAATGACATGCATTAAAGGACTGCTACCAGGTGTATAATTACTACACTTCGGCATGGTCGAGCATAAAAGTATAAAAAGGTTACTAATAATATTTTAAAAAATTCACTTTTTACTTTAAATTAAATTTTCCAAAATTTGAAAATTTTCACACACATTACTTCATAACTCCACAGCTATTAGAAATAGACTTCTGAAATTTTGTACACTGATCTAACATGAATTTATGCAAAAGGTAGACTACAATAATGCCTATTTATTTGAAAATAGAAAAACTAGGTCACGAGAAATTATGTAAATTTTAATATATTTTATATAGGACAAATGGAAAGAAATGGGGATGCTCTAGGAATACTTTGAACACCACATACAAAATGTTTATACAGCCAGTGCTGACATACTGCGGAGAAATTTTAATTACTTCACCTTTCATAAACGAAATAGAATATGTTCAAAACCAAGCTCTCAGACTCATTACTGGTGGAATCAAAACAACTCCAATAGATTCTATGAGCTTCCTCACTAATATTAACAGCATCAAAATGACAATAGAAGAAAAAGCACTGATTCAATATGAAAAACTTATCAGATTACCAGGAAACAATTGGCATTCATACAGTCCTCTCTGTAGATTGAAAACTCAAAAAAGTTTCATATCCATGGTTCAAGAATTAAAACAGGAAATCATTATCCAGAATTTAAAAGAAAACTCACAGATTAAACCAAACCCTTTAACTCTATTAAATACAGAATATAATCTAAATTTAACAGAAGAAATACTGAAATCAGAAGTAAACACTGAAATACTGAAACAATTGTCTTTAGAGACAATTAATATTAGGTACCCTCCACAAAACTGGCTTCATTTATACACCGACGGATCCTTGATCTCCAGAGAACAAGGTGGCGGTGCAGGTGTTACGTGCTGTCTCTTCTCACTT
The DNA here is from genome assembly GCF_040183065.1 of Periplaneta americana. Classification (NCBI taxonomy): domain Eukaryota; kingdom Metazoa; phylum Arthropoda; class Insecta; order Blattodea; family Blattidae; genus Periplaneta; species Periplaneta americana. Next base: position 176,606,905 of record NC_091120.1, on the reverse strand, counting down.
TATAGATCTCTTGGATATGGAACAACAAGTTTTGATGGTGAAATCATTGCAATAAGTGAAAGTGTCAGGAATCTTCTATGCCACATCAATAAATTTAGGAATGCAGTTATATTGTCAGACTCCAAAGCAGCTATTCTATCAATAGTCTCTAAACACACACCTTCCTCTCAAACAGCAGAAATAACTAAAATGCTCTCTCAATTAATATCACTCAATAAAAGAATTGTATTCCAATGGATACCATCCCACTGTGGAATCCTGGGAAACGAGAATGCGGATGCTTTAGCAAAGAAGGGTACCACTGCTACTTACAGACCTGTTACTAAATCTACGTATTACTCTGTGAAAAGATTTATTAAATCTACATACTTAGACTTCAACAAACAAAATTTGATAACACAATCTCAAGGGAAAAAATGGAACTCTCTGCATCAAAATCCACAGTTAATTCCCGATTTACCACGAAAATCGTCTGTAGCTGCATTTAGGTTGGCAACAAGCCATGATTGTTTGGCCAAACACCTGCATAGAATTGGAATATATCAGTCCCCTAGGTGCCCATTGTGCAACTCAAACCAAGAAATGGATTCGGAACACCTCAAAATCTGTGCTTCAGTGGCTGGCCGTGATAATATCTTTGAAAAATATTGGAGTGGAAGAGGTCAAATGACTTTATCGTCAAACGCCTGGCATTAGAAAACAACAACAACATATAGGACAAATAAAAAATTAACTGTATTAAAATACAACTCTACATGTCTGAGAATTGTCTACTTTTCAGAAATAAGTGTTTATTACATGCAGGAAAAATATTAAAGATGTCAGAGGAACCATAACAATGTTATGGTTACCAAATGATGTAACTGCAAATTTTTTTTTTTTTATACTCTGATAAAACTGCTTTGAAAAATATTATTAGTAACCTTTTTCTATACTTTTATAAGATATTTAAGTTCTAATAAATCTTGTTGTGGTACCATGTAATTTTTGTCCAATTGTGAGCTCATTTCCTTATAAAATTTTAGGAGTTTAGAGCCTGCATTTTCTGATAATATTTGTGGTCGTTCACGTACATATACCCTTAAAAACCAGCCAATAAAATGTTGACAAATTCTGATGATGTACGAGATTTTAAACCAAAAAAAAAAAAAAAAATAAACAATGCAGTATTAACACAGAACATTTTTAATTAAATCTTGTTACAAACTTGATGTTACAAAATAGAAACTGGAACAAGAAAATTATTGTCCTTCAATCTTTGATTACATTAAACAAAAAGTGAATCAACTTTGTTACTGTAACTCACACAGACATACAAATTTGTTTATATCAGGTACACAAGTAAAATTCTAAGATTTTACAGAATATATATTTGTACTAAAACTTGTTAAAAAAAAAACTTACTATGTGAATTCAACAATCTATCTGTAGCTATATTATCATCTTCAGAACTGCTAATTCAATAACATAACCATAAAGTGATGAAAAAAACTAAAGTATGATAGGCTATTCTCACATTGCATTTCATACCAGTTGTCAATACTCTCCATCTTTAATATATATAAATCCTTTTCCACTGATAACATGATATATTGCCATTGTGTACTGACCTCTTAATGAGTATTTTCATGTCAACAGTGAAAGGCTAAAACTTCTGTGAAGGACTCAAATAAATATTCATCATACTCTCTTACAAGAAAGCAACTAAATTAAGTATTTAAGGCAATTCAAGTACTTTATAAAACAGCTTAATCTATACATAATATCGTAATTAAGACACTTGATATAAATTTATAAAATATTTTTCCCTGACATGATCAACTCTTGAACAATTGTTTTATATAAAAAATGGATTATCGTATCATTCAATAAATTACCAAAAATTGAACAAACATTAGAATGTTTGGATGGAAATATTCATTACGGTAAGTTGCTATTAAGAATGTTAACCTATGCTTCAAGATTATATCTCTGACATATGCTAGGTAACAACATTCACTTTCTGATTACTGTACACTCTAGATTAACTGAACCCTGTTAAAATATCTCATTACTAAAACAGGAAGACAGGCTTAGAAAAATACTGCAAAAGAAGTCTCCAAATAACTTTACAGATTTAAACTGCCAGTGATTTTTATATCCTTCGACACACACACTTATGATTGATACAATTATCATGGTGTGAATTATAAGTTCAAATGCAAATAAAACACAATTTATTCTATTCATCTCTTATACATTTTACTACATTTCTCTATTTTTTATCATCTTTATAAGTGGAATGAATTCATTTATAATATATACTGGATTACGATAAAAATCAGAAACCATAATGAAATGTTTTAATGCCTGCCACCTTTGCAAGGCAGCAAATGTAACTATTTTCAAGAATATGAAAGAAATTAAATGAAGCCTTTGGTACAAAAAAATAACATTAGTACTTAGATCAATTATAATACAGTGTAATTTCCTTTTTCCTGTATGTTGGAATAGTGAACAAAGTTTGTTCTTGTAAATTATTTCAAGAAAATGCAAGTTGCTCAAACTAAAATTATACACCAACAGAATATATTGCTATAGCATCTCTTCATGCTATAATGAAATCAAAACATATGTATTAATGAACAACATTTCATCGATGAGTATGAACTAATTCATAAGTTGAAGAAAATTGCATAAAGAAATGACAACAAATGGAATTCATTATGTCAAGGAAGAAATGTAGAACTATTACTTGTATGACAAGTTACTAAGAAAAATAACTTAAAACTTGGGGTAATTTATTCATGTACGACTAACTCTAATGAATTAAGTTGTGACCAACAAAATCTGACCACTGTGAAAAGTCTCAAGAAGTGCTACTGCCTCTTTTTGGCCGTGTAAAACTTGTTTTCTGGCATTTTTGAACATTTTCTCAATTTTTTCTTTTAATTATTTTATTGCAATTGTTTGTGTAAATTATTTGGATCTTGTTTTCATAATTCTTTTAATTTAAGTTTATTAAATGTTTTATTGTTATGATTTTTCTCTCATTTGCCAAAAGATTATGCGTTAATTATCATGTAAACAAACATGAAAACAATTTATTTAAAGCTTATACATTTCTGTACTTCTCTCAGTTACTCTTTTTCATCAATCGTTGACTGAAGTTTTGTATCATAAGTGACTGCTTCTATTATTGATTTTAAATCAACCAGTAGCACTATTTTTCTGGGTGTTTTGGGTATGAATGATGGCTGAATGAAGACAATTTTATTTCTACTGCTTAGTGTTCTGCATCAAAGGAAGTTTTGTTCTAACCTACTGAAATACAACGGCTAAACAGCGAGAAAATACCAATTTCATAACAAAATTTCAAATATTAATCCAATAACAAATATAAATGTAATCCATCTCCACCAAAATATAAACTGCACCTTGACCTGAAATAATTTATATAACTAAATCAAGAAAATTCAATTTACCCTAAAAAGATCTTCATTATAACGGCGGTATACATATACTAACTCTTCTATTACTTCATTATCAGTTTGTAGGCAATGACTATTCTTCTGAGGAGCAATTAGTTTAATTCTTTCCAAGGAAAACTGATTCTAATTTTATTTTTTAATTTTCCTTTTTGCTGACAGTCTGATGAGTACTGTATCTAGTATGGACTATAGATTAATTAGTTTCAATGCTGTTTTTCTTCCTTGAGTGTTATTTATTGCTTCCAAGTACTTATTAGTTCTTTAAGGGGATGATGGGTGAAAACAACACAATGAGAGGAGCTTTTTACTTGATTAAATAAGCTGAAATACCCAAAAATTTAACAAGGACAATGATGTTACAATAAAAATAGTACCATCAATTCAAAGCAGGGCTGCACTCAGGATACAAGATATAAAATTACTCGTACCATATTTTCAGAGCTCTGTCCTTTTTCAATATCGCATTTTGATGCTAATGCGGAAGAGTTGTGAGCATGGGTGACATGTGATTGGCAAAAACTTTAAAGGTATTGCTGACTGGACTGTTTTACTCAAGCGGCTAAATTGTCAGAAACTGTAACCAAAATTATTATACAACAGTGGGAAAAGATTGTCACCTTTTGAATTAATTGATACCTGTATCATTCAAATTACCAATGACGTAAATAAGCATTATAGTTTAATAAGTATTAATTCATATACTGGAAAGAAAAGAAAGAGTATATTTACTATAGCTGAAATGTTATGGAAGTAGTCACACTGGAATGTTTGCACATAAAAATGAAAAGAAAAACGCTATTAGCATAAACTCATATGCTCTGAGCCAAGAGCGTAACATGTGGAAAAAAAATCTTCTTAATAAGTAGCCGAAAACAAAAAAAGAAAAAAGGGAGGACTGCAAGTATGAACACACCATGAAATAATTTTGCATTACTTCAATGATACATAATATTATGAGCCAAAATATGGGTATTTCAATTCCATCTGTAAAGATTTTAAAAGTGTTAAAATACAATTTTATTACATGAAAGCAAACATATAATTATGTTAAGAGATAAAACAGTGTAGGATACAATTTACAATCCTTCAATAACAGACAAACATGCATCCTCTCCAAAACTGCATTTGAAAGTAGTGAATTTTCCCAAGAGCTCATATATAATACAGTCTGATCTCGATTTCTCGAACTGCTTAACTCGAATATTCTATTTCTCGAAGAATTTTCTTGGTCCCGACCATATTACATGTACTTTACGTGTTAATAATCATCGATATTTCGAATTTTCGGTAATTAGAGACAAAAATTTGATCCCAAGAGACAGAAAATACTCTTATCTAGAATTCTATAGTGTCTGAGATTAACCTTTTTGGTTCTATAATGTTACTTCCCAAGTTTGGACCGATATCAAAACAGAAACAATCTCAAATTGCTTTCGAAAAGCAGGATTTTCGTACGGTGACTCAGGCCTGTTGACGGTGAAGAAGATGAAAAGGAGCTAACCACCCTCTGGTCTTGATGAATGGTTACAGCACCAATGGATTGTCAGTTGTGATGCTGACTATGATACCTTCGACTCTCAAGTTATCATGGCCGAGAATCCAATGGATGCAAGTGTACTTAGTGCCAGAATGGACCAGAGTAATGCAACAGTGGATCTGGGGGAATCAGAAGAAGATGAGTTAGTCGAGGTTGGCCAGGTTGAATGTTATCTAACACCATCTGTGAACCAGACATTAGGTGCTCTAGCAACAATTCGATCTTACATCCAGGGACAATCATATGTGAATGATAATCTTTTCAGTGTTGTTAATGTGTTGGAAAATTACGTGGAAGAAAACAAGATAAGAAACAGAAAAAAATGACAGACTATTTGCAGTCATACAGTGCTCCTCTTGTAAAACATAATCCTGCATGTACAGGTAATCTTTTACAGTATGTTATTTTGTAATTTTAAAATGAAATTTCAATAACTCGAAATTTCTACAAGTAAAACTATTTTTTGGTCCTGTTGCGATTTGAGAAATCGAGGTCAAACCGTATGCAAAAAAAGTGGATTGTAATAAAATTAAAAGACTATTTTTAAATGTGTAAAGACTATTTTTAACTGCTAACTGGAATGCTTTTTATAATGAAGAAACGGAAATGCATACAAAGTCTTCGTTTGACTGAAAATACACAAATCAATATTTTAAATTAAAAAGGAAATTAATCTAGAGTGTACTGTAAATTAAAAACAGATCACAACTTTTAATGTGATGTCATATTATTGCCTAGGAGCCTTAATATTACAGTATTAAAATAATCTCTAAAAGCAAGTCAATAAGGCAAGAAACTCTACAGGCAATATAGAACTATACAACAACAATTAAGAAGCATTTGAAGACTGTGAAACAGTTTACATCAGCCAGTTTCTGTTGCTTTACCGGTTACTCGATCAAAATCATTAGAGAGATTTCTTCTGCAGCTTGTGTTATCTTGATATACCAGAAGCCATATCTTAAAGTCTTCTGTAAACCCATCACCGCGATCCTGATGAAATCCTGTGTTTGGCCCAGTGTAAGCTATCTGCAGCTTGAAGTGGCGACCCCATTTCATGGTGTCAGACAGCAGTTTCATATTCTTTGGTGCCATCTTGGGCTGCTTGGTACGCAGGAACTGAATGCTTCCTCTTGCTTCCAAAAACCTGTTTGCTTTGGCAGAAGTACTAATGCTGGCTTTTGGAAAACAGTCTCCTTGACCCTCTTCAAACTTGTTATAATTCTCAGAGGCTGTTGGAATCTCACAGTTCATTGGAGTTGTAAAACGGGACTCCCAAGATTCTACAGATTCAAATGTGGATTCGAGGCCAGTGCGTTCTAAAGACAACCTGTTCAAGTTAATTTCAGACACAATATCTTTGGTTGACGAAGTAATAAAATCTGTATTAACCAATGGCTTTGCGAGTTCATCATCTGACAGAGAATCATCGAGGTGTTTCTGGTCCTTAGATGACATTACACTGTCATCCATTGGTTCAACATACGACCTCTTACGATGCTGAATGGGATCTGAAGGCAGAATTGATGTTAAACAGTGTTGGGTTTCTGGCACTTCTAGGTTAATGAAACCAGCGATAGATTCTTTCCCACTAACAGTGCGACCAAACCAATCTAAAACAGCATCATCTGCCAGGTAAAATCCCAGTCGTTCACGATGCTTATCTAGCAAATTGCAATACACTTCAGCGAAGTGTTCAGCAGCTTGTTTCTCACCCATACATGCCATGGTGACAAATCAGACGTTGCACATAAGCATCTGCAACATTAAAATCCAATTTTAATACTGTTGGCAAAGGTATACATTTAAAATCTATACTAATAATAAATCTGTAGCCAAAATTTTTCTGGTAATTTTCGATTTTCCAAAAATAATTGGTGTTAACATGTATAATTAACCATCCTGAAACCGAAAATCGCTTTTTTGAAATTTTTGTTTCTATGTCTGTCTGTCTGGATGTTTGTTACCTTTTCACGCGATAATGGCTGAACTGATTTATACGAAAATTGGAATATAAATTAAGTTCGTTGTAACTTAGATTTTAGGCTATATGGCATTCAAAATACTTTATTTAAAAGGGGGTTATAAGGGGGCTTGAATTAAATAAATCCAAATATCTCCCTTATTATTAATTTTCGTGAAAAATGTTACATAACAAAAGTTTTTTTTTTTAAATATTTCCGATAAGTTTTATTCTGTGCAAAATTTTGATAGGACTGATATTTCATGAGATAAATGAGTTTTAAAATTTATGTAACAATGCCATCTAAAGGCGCTATGATGAAATAAAAAACAAATGACTTCATCTATAAGGGGCCTTGGACAACAATAAACAAAAGCTATTAAACATAGCCTACAGAGTATGTTTCTGTGTTTGTATGAAGTAATATCGATTAAAGGATATACAAGACTTAAAATAACAATATAATACATTTTCACCACCGCCTCAGATTATAGCGTTGTTGTTCCTGCAATAACTCCTATGTGCAAAATATAAAATTTTTTAGTAGGAAGAAAAAACACATTTATTCATTCCATGGCAATGGTACATAGGAGATCGTGAATTCTTACATTTTCGAAAGAAAGAAATATAATTACATATCACGTATCACTATTTAAGTTATATGAAGGTTTCAGAACCATAGTGGGCCAAGCGCCATTTACTGAAGACGTAGAAAACAAGGGTTAAAATTAAGTTATTACCATAATTCAATGGAAACATATAGCAAGTAATGTAAAGTATACACAATAAACCTAAATGATGTCAATCTTCATTAAACTAAGGTTGCATGTAATAACAATTAAGAAAGATGTTAAAGGAATTGTCATTGCACCAAATGAGTGCTCTCTGGACCAAAATGATCGCATTTTAATTATTTAAATACAATTTAAATTAAGTAACATATTAAACGATTTATCCTTCTATCAAACACGAATGTCCCCTGGATCAAATGTCCTATTTTAATTATGTAATTACTTTATATTTATTTCTAACGGGTGCAGCGGAGTGCATGGGTACGGCTAGTCATCTAATAAATAACTCATGCTTTCTTGATAAAATGTATAGTAGGATCGTTCTATGCATCCCCAGTTAAAGACAGAGGCTACTGCACATTGAGTGGTTGCCTTTTGAAGCAAGACTATCCCCCAACCTTTTCTGTCCACTCGGGGGATGGGGTAGTCTTTGTTTCCGCTTTTTGAAGCAAACATACGAGAATGGACCCAAAAGAACCGGAACCGAACTGTTGCAAGCGCATGCTTTGTAGTTAAGAGTTGTGCTGTTAGGTGGTGTTAATTTGGGATCTCCCGCAATCATTAGTGAGCTGGCGTCAGTCTGAGTTAAGTGGTTTGTTTGTAGTGCTGTGTTGTTTACATTCCTGTTTCAACCGTTTGGTGATTAGTGAGATGGTCGACCACAAGGAACAAAGAGTGTGTGTGAAATTTTGTTTTCTGTCAGGGTAAAGTGCAGCTGAGACGTTGGGATGCTTCAGCAAGCCTTTAATGATGATGCTTTGGGGAAAATCACAGGTCTACGAGTAGTTTTCCCGTTTCAAATCTGGCAACATGTCAACTGAAGACATGCCCACACCCCAGGCATCCTTTGACAGGAAAAAATGACGAAAACATTGCCAAAATCAAACGTGCATTGATGAAGATCGTCGAAATACCATTGACGAAGTTCCTGAGCAAACGAACCTGTCACGGAGCACAGTCCAGTGAATTTTAACCGAAGATTTGCACATGAGACGGGTGTCTGCAAAATTTGTTCCTCACTTGCTCACAGATGACCAAAGAGAAAACTGCGTAAGAGTTTGCCGCAACTTGAAGAGTGAAGTGCAGAACGATCCAAATTTTCTTAAAAGAACTGTGACTGGGGATGAGTCTTGGTGCTATGGGTACGATCCAGAATCAAAGCAAGCATCGAGTCTGTGAAAACTCCAAATTCACCACGACCCAAGAAAGTACGTCAAGTGCGATCCAATGTGAAAACAATGTTGATTTGCTTTTTTGATGTGAATGGCATTGTTCACAAAGAGTTCGTTTCGCCAGGATAAACAGTGAACCAACATTTCTATTTGGATGTGTTACGAAGATTACGAGAGTGTGTGCAACGAAAACGCCCCGAAATGTGGAGAAATGGGAACTGGTTGCTTCACCACGACAATGCTCCAACCCACACAGCTCTGACAGTCTGACAGTTTTTGACAAACAACAACATGGTGCTTGTGCCTCATCCACCCTACTCACCCAATCTGACTCTGTCGGACTTTTTTTGTTTCCACGGATGAAGAAATGTCTGAAAGGAAAGCGATTCAGTGATGTGGATGACATCAAAGAAAACACGATAACGGCTTTGAACAGTATCCTGCCTCAAGAGTTCCAGCACTGTTTTCAGCAATGGTGAAAGGGACTAAAGTACTGTGAATGTAGAGTTAAGAAAAAAAAAATAGTGTTTTTGTTCACTGTTTGAAAGTCTTCTATAATTTTATTATTATTATTATTATTACAATTGTTTTGTGGAGTATATTGTAAATTACAACTCCAAGACACCAATGATAGATGAACAGCAATGTTAAAGACATAATTAACTTTATGAGGCACAATAATATTACCGTGCCCAACCCCATACCCAGCAAGGCAGTTATGTTGCAGGAAATCAAATCAGCCAATATTAGTAAGAAATGCAGTGGAGAGCTCGCAGCCTCATATGGACACGAAGTGTTACGACTTCCTCCATACCAATGCATTCTAAATCCTTGGCAAATGATCTGGCACCAACTAAAGCCTTATGTTACGAAAAACAATATTACCCTGATATGAGTCTAGTGTGTTAACTTCTGTGTGACGTAGTTGCAACAATCGGTCCCCATAATTGGTTCTCCTGTGTTCAACATGCAATTAAAACGGAAGAGAATTACATGAAGCACGACAGGGACAGTAACCAAGAGAGATTTGTGATTCATTTAGGAGAGAGTGAAGGCGAATAGAGGTAAAAGAAACAAAATGCTGTCATATTTTATTACATACCACTTTAGATTTCGCTGCGGATTTAGAACCGAAATACAAATTGACATTATCTTCTTTTGGTGTTATTATTATTATTATTATTGATATAAGTATGAAAATAATATTAATTTGAAGAAGTTGACCCTACAATAGTTCTATAACGGATCTTTATGTACACAGTAACTCAAAATTAACCATTCATTAATTCGTGATTGATTGAATGAAAGTACAATTTGTTGTATAGAAATAAATATACGATTGTTTCATACCCACGTGGCGAAGTCAATGTAAAATGTGACAATTGCGCGCCTAGAAATTTCCGCACGCGTCCCTTAATGACCGGGCTGGACAGTGTGGCCAAGTTCTTCCAGCAACAAAAGAGACCGACTGGGGATCCTTTGAAAAATCCTACTATATACAGACTTGATGATGTGCACGTATTGTATTGTATTTATTTACATTCCATGGTGTTCGTACACTTCACAGCTAGAAAATGTATTAAAAAAATTTAATACAGTATACTCTCGATTATCCATGCATGGTTTATGGTCGAAAATAATTTATTACTTATTAATACAAAGTGACAAGAAATCATGAAAAAATTATATTGGTCTTCAAATTAAAATGGTAGGTTATGAACTAAGCTTTGCTGCTTCGAAGTTTACGATTTCTTGTTCAGGGGGTGGGAAAAGGATTGTCCCTTTGTGAAAGAAGAAGGGGATAAATCTGAGCCAAAGGTACCTGATACTGTCATACAAATGGCCAGTCTGTTTTTATGTGTACTTGCTGTCTACATGTTGTTCTCACTGCAGTCATCTGTGAAAACATTGTGTGTGAATAATCATGTCAGGTACTAAACGAAGTTATATTAACTGTGAAACAAAAATTAGAAATCATAGAAAAAATTGAGAAAGGAGAATCGGCCAGTAAATTAACAAATTAATGTGGCATAGGTGCTCAAACTGTGTGAATAATCGAGAGAATACTGTACTGTAAACAACAAATTTACTTTTCTTTTCTACAATCTTAAATTGTAAGTGAATTTTAATATTAGGTGTAAAATTATAATAACAATAATAATTGTTTAACCTGGCAGAGTTAAGGACATACGGCCTTCTCTAACACTCAACCAGGAGTAAAACTGAGATACAAAGAACACTAGAAATTTGCAAAGTAAAGTACACTACAACTTTACACACAAAACTGAAGTAGATAATCATAATATAATGTAAACAACAAGTCAGTGGAAATCAGACGTAATATATAACATATAGAAAGAAAGGAAAATGCATAATAAAATGTGAACAGTAGTTCAAAATAAGTGAGACATACAAAGTATAAAAATATAAGGCAATAATAATATTGATAATAATAATAGTAGTAATAATAATAATAATAATAATAATAATAACAGTAGTAGTAATAATAATAAAATAGTGAAGTGCAAAGCATACAATGAACACAATATTTTTAGGTACACACAGTAAGGAAAATTATGATTATATATAGCTCAAGTTATCACATTATAAGTAAATAAATAAATAAATATTAACAAAGTGAAAGGAACTGAAATTCTGAGATTATAACTGCAATACTACGTATATTATTTAATTGGATTAAATTTGAACTACGAATTGCAAGAAGTGAAACACAAATCAAACTTTCAGGTATAACTCCCTATAAAGTTGATTTGAACAATTTCGAGGGAAAAATTGTTTCGGGACCGGGCATCAAACCCGGGCCTTTCGTTAAACATACCAACCCTCTACCAACTGAGCTACTTGGGAACTCTACTAGACACCGATCCAATTTTTCTCTCAAATATCCACAGACCTCAAAGTGGGCTGACAACCGTCAAGCAACCAGCAGTGAGTGCACACCAACTCAGTGTGACTTAAATTGTGGTTTTTCTGTTAACGAATAGTGACGTGTATTATGCAAATCAAACTTTCAGGTATAACTCCCTGTAAAGTTGATTTGAACAATTTCGAGGGAAAAATTGTTCCGGGGATGGGCATCGAACCCGGGACCTTTGGTTAAATGTACCAACGCTTTACCAACTACCTCAGTTGGTAGAGCATAGGTACGTTTAATGGCCCCGGAACAATTTTTCCCTCGAAATTGTTCAAGAAATGAAACATTACAAGAAAATTAGTCATAAAATATTAACGAAATATCTTGTTTTGTTTTTCCAGATAGATTTGGCAGTGCTGACGACGAAAGAAGTGAGTACAAGAATCCAAGTACTATTGCATTATCAAGTGCTTATGACAAATAAGGAAAAAACTATAATGATATTTTTTTCTCACAGAAGCTGCCATAGCCCCAAAGCCTGGCACATGTGCACCTGAGCTGGTCACAGTTCCATTGCAGAACTTGGAAGACCGAAGCATCTTTTATTACCCACAATGCACTCGAGTGGAGCGCTGTGGGGGATGCTGTTCGCACGATCTACTGAGTTGTCAGCCAACTGCCACAGAAGTGATAACATTCCAGGTAATTTCACTAAAAAACAATGCAAAAGTGTTTTTTTCTCTCTCCAAAGAGTTGTCAGAACTGTGTAAGACTCATTTAATATCTATATTAAACACTAGCTGTACCCGTGCGCTCAGCTGCACTTATTAGAAATAAATATAAAGTAATTACATAATTAAAATAGAACATTGGGTCCAGGGAACATTCGTGTTTGATAGAAGAATAAATCGTTTAACATGCTACTTAATTTAAATTGTATTTAAATAATTAAAATGCTATCATTTTGGTCCAGAGACCACTCATTTGGTGCAAAGATAATTCGTTTAACATTTTTCTAAATTAGTCTTGAATGCATCCTTTAATAAATCACTCCAAATTAATAGAGTCGATTGTGTAAAAATATAAGAATTCACGATCTCCTATGCACTACTGCCATAGAATGATTAAATTTGCTTTTCTTCCTACTAAAAAATTTAATATTTTGCACATAGCAGTTACGGAACAACGACACTATAATCTGAGGCGGCGGTGGAAATGTATTGTATTGTTATTTTAAAACTCTTGTATATCCTTAAATATCAATCCTATCAAAATTTTGCCTGGAATAAAACTTATCGGAAATCATTTTTAAAGAAACTTTTGTTATGTAACAGTTTTCACAAAAATCAATAATAAGCGAGATATTTCGGTTTATTTAATTCAGGCCCCCTTATAACCCCCCTTTTAAATAAAGTATTTTGAATGCTATATAGCCTAGAATCTAAATTACAACGAACTTAATCTATATTCCAATTTTCATCGAAGTCCGTTCAGCCATTATCACGTGAAAAGGTAACAAACATCCAGACAGACAGACTTAAATATCAGTCCTATCAAAATTTTGCGTGGAATAAAACTTATCGGAAATCATTTTTAAAGAAATTTTTGTTATGTAACATTTTTCACAAAAATCAATAATAAGCGAGATATTTCAGTTTATTTAATTCAGGCCCCCTTATAACCCCCCTTTTAAATAAAGTATTTTGAATGCCATATAGCCTAAAATCTAAGTTACAACGAACTTAATTTATGTTCCAATTTTCATCGAAATCCGTTCAGCCATTATCGCGTGAAAAGGTAACAAACATCCAGACAGACAGACAGACAGACAGACAGACATACAAACAAAAAATTTCAAAAAAGCGATTTTCGGTTTCAGGATGATTAATTATACATGTTAACACCAATTATTTTTGGAAAAGCGAAAATTACCAGAAAAATTTCGATTACAGATTTATTATTAGTATAGATTTGGTAAAACTGGAGATTATCTTTCAAAGAGATGAAAAAATTCAAATATCTTGGAGCAACAGTAACAAATATAAATGACACTCGGGAGGAAATTAAACGCAGAATAAATATGGGAGATGCCTGTTATTATTCGGTTGAGAAACTTTTGTCATCTAGTCTGCCATAAAAAAATCTGAAAGTTAGAATTTATAAAACAGTTATATTACCGGTTATTCTGTATGGTTGTGAAACTTGGACTCTCACTTTGAGAGAGGAACAGAGATTAAGGGTGTTTGAGAATAAGGTTGTTAGGAAAATATTTGGGGCTAAAAGGGATGAAGTTACAGGAGAATGGAGAAAGTTACACGTATTATAAAATCCATAAATTATTAGGGAAAACATTTGAAGCAAGTAAAGAGATGCATTTCCAAATAAATGCCGAAAAGACAAAGTATGTGATCACGTCTCGTGACTAGAACATAGTACAGCAACAGTAACAAATGTAAATGACACTCAGGAGGAAATTAAAAGCAGAATAAATAGAGGAAATGCCTGCTATTATTAGGTTGAGAAGATTTTGTCATCCAGTCAGCTCTCAAAAAAGCTGAAAGTCAGAATTTATGAAACAGTATCAGTTGTTCTGTATGGTTGTGAAACTTGCACTCTCACTTTGAGATAGGAACAGAGATTAAGGGTGTTTGAGAATAAGGTTGTTAGGAAAATATTTGGGGCTAAAAGGGATGAAGTTACAGGAGAATGGAGAAAGTTACACAATGCAGAACTGCATGCATTGTATTCTTCATCTGACATAATTAGGAACATTAAATCCAGACGTTTGAGATGGGCAGGGCATGTAGCACTTATGGGCGAATCCAGAAATGCATATAGAGTGTTAGTTGGGAGCCAGAGCGAAAAAAAAAACTTTTGGGGAGGGCAGACGTAGATGGGAGGATAATATTAAAATGGATTTGAGGGAGGTGGGATATGATGAGAGAGACTGGATTAAGCTTGCACAGGATAGGGACCAATGGCGGGCTTATGTAAGGGTGGCAATGAACCTGCGGGTTCCTTAAAAGCCATTTGTAAGTAAACTAAACGTCTGGTAATACAGTAAAACCTCGATAATACGTGCCTGCTTATTAGGCTATCTCGTGTAATACACTTTTTTTTTGTCCAGACCCTGCACATTTCCTATATAACACCTATATAAAATATCCCATTTGTTGTGCTCAAGTCCTGCATAATATGCTATTTTTGTAGAATATTTTCGATGTAATTTTCAGCAATATGTTTTGGTGTTTAGTAGGCACAATTCAGTACCACATACTTAACTGCAGTGCCCGACCATTTTACGTAACAGTGTGTGTGGAGTTCATAAAAGATGGCGAAGGACATTACACAGTGCATCTTGTCCAATGAGTGTCGATCTTTGTTAAATTCTTGTTCTGTGTGAACAAGTGGCTTTGTTTGGACTATTTGCTGTGATTTCTGATCTTTTGTAAATATATTTTGATGAAATGGTTATCCACATACTAAAAACACTAAAAATTAAGTAAACAGGAATAACCTCTCGCTATAGACGAACTTAAGAGACAATATAAGAAGAGAAATTGCAAGCATAATGGAAATATGTAGTACTTTTGCATGTGAATAACAATTCTGTCAAATGTAGGGAATGTGTAAATGCAGATGGACACCACTTTGAACAAATCCTATAACACAGATTAGTTCTCATACTAAATTCTTGCATTTTCTGCATTCGTAATCTGCAAAAACAATATCACTCTAACTGCAAACAGCTGACAATCATGTTACAATGAGAATATAGTTATTACCAGAATGATCTTTACTGCTTATGTGCACTAGAAAAGTATTAAGAAGTAAGATTACATTCATGAATACAATAATGCAGAAATGTTCATTTTGTGTACTTTTAGGTTATTGAGACACAATATGAGGGAGGAACTACACTCAACTTCAAAGGCAAGAAGTACATTACTGTGGAGCAGCATACCAAATGCAAATGCGACTGTAAGATCAAGGAAGAGGTAAGCTATATTATTCATCATACATACAAATTTAAATTACCGTATATATTTTATCTTATTATAACTGGAACATTCCCGAACGTGAAACTGATGAATTCAATGTACGACATACACTACTCATGTACAATTATTTTTTATCCTACAAGTATAATGTAGCAGTCTAATCTAACAAAGAATTTGTCCAATGTTGTTCGTTTGGCACTTTTTTATAGGGGTTGGATATATAATCTTTTAGTACCCACAGTCTTTTTGTGATATGCTCTGGTACACTGACAACTGAAGAAAATAGTCATAAATGTCCAAAAACTCCATGGATTCCATTTCTTGTTCTTAGTTGTGATTTACTTCCATCAGCATCTCCTTCATGTGCTGTTGCAATCGCACTGAACTCAGCCTTTCTAAAGCAATTAGCAGTGGTTTCCTTGTTGACTGAGTTCTATGTCTTTGCGTCATTGATACTGCCTCAAGTATAGACAATTTATATTTGTCTTGACTGGAATTCAGTCTCAGTATCAAATTCAAAACAAGGCCTTCTGTGGAACTTTTTTTTTTTTTTAACTCTAGTGAGAACCACGACAATTACCCATAAAATGAGAATTGAGTGCTTTGTTGACTGCCAAGGATTTGTCTAAAATGATTTGCCGACAACAGTGCACTGTCTGCAATAAATAAAATGTAACTCCTGTAATGTGTTTCAATGTCTGAGTTTCTTCGGTATTCTGTTTTTCCCATTTTTCGAATTCTTAATCTTGGTTTAAGCATCACAATGCTAAAAAAATAAGAAAATATGCTTTTATATGAGCTAAAAGCTGAAGTATGCATTAACCCCTTAAATATGCATGTAGATAGATAGATAGTAAACTGCCCCCCATTGAGGGCAGCCCTTACGGACTCAGTATATCCTCAAAAAAAAAAAATATATATATTATACATATGTAAACATGGATATTAAATTTTAAAGAAGGGAAACAAAGAAAAGGGCGTGAAAAATTACAATTGCTATTAATGTGGCACCATGTGATTAATTAGGATTTGGCAGGATTTTTTAAACACAGTTATCACAATGTCATCCCTCAGAGATGTTGGCAGAGCAAACTTCCGTCGAAATTCTTCGAAAAAAGCTGGTATAGTCCCTCGAGCACCTATGAGCAAGCCGAATACCTCAACGTGAATTAAGGCATATTTCAGATTGAAATAGTTGACTGTAAGCTCATAGATCGACTTCTTCTCAAAGTGGACCTCGGCTGACTGGTGACATTCTACTTCAAAAGGTGTCGTGCATTTATATAATGGGAGCATATGATTTATATGCAATCAATCAATCAATCAATCAATCAATCAATCAATCAATCAATCAATCAATCAATCAATCAATCAATCTTCTTAATGTATCCAACTGTTTGCTGACAACATAAAATCCACTATAGTCCACTGTAGTCTATTCAGTTGTTGGTTTTCACGAGAAATGAGGGGTATTTTGATCAGTGTTCATTATAGATGCCTCTTGCTAGTAGCCAGAGTTGAGGTGTACCGGTAGTCAATATATACTGCAGGGCTGTGTCTTCTGCAACTGGTACTGATGATTTTAATTTACTTCTTTTGTGGTTTATGGATGGACAGTATAGAAGAATGTGTTCCAGATCTTCATCATGATTATTACACCACAGACAAGTAGGATTATTTATCAGAAATGTGAAATTGGTGTAGGTACAATTGTGTGACAATGTGACCTGTTCTGGCTCTGTTAAAAATGTTTGAACATGTCTGGGAAAGTTTTTGTACATTTCCAGGTCATTTGGTTTCTCTTGTACAGACTGTAAAATTTTTCCTTCGTCAGAAGAGAGCCAATTGTTGAACCATAGGTTTATAAAATGAGACTTTACTGAAGCAAAAGCACACAAAAGCAACAAAGGAATAAAACATGCAAATATGCTAAACTCCGCCCCCTAGTGATAACAGCAATAGCAGAGCTACTTACTCTCTCTACCATAAAGAATTATTACGAAATATACAGTCCCATTCTGTCCTGGAAAACCTGTTTGTTACATATCTTTGATTCATGCTTACAATTTCTTTTCCAGCACTGCAATAAACTGCAAAAATATGAAAAGGGAGAATGCAATTGTGTCTGTCAAAATATAGATGAAGAACAGAAATGTATCGCAGACAATGACACCAAACTGTGGGATCCACAGGAGTGTGCCTGTACTTGCCGATACATAAAAGAATGCAGCACTGGGTTTTACTATGACCAAAAAACGTGCAAGTAAGTGTGTCTGTTTCAGCATATTTTGTTATAAAATTCTTTACATTTTCAGACTATCAGAGGTCTTGAATAAGTGACATGAATTTAAAGTTAAAATACTTTATGTCAGTACAAGCTTCTCGCTTCCAGAGGAAAAACTTTCTTTCTAACTAGTATTAATCCAATATATATGAACTATATTCCTCTTAGAATGCACAGAAACACCAATGGGAATTTTGTGATTTTGGAAAAGGAACAGATTTGTAATGTATTAATAGCTAATTGGATAAACCTTTATTTAATACAGCTATCACTTTTATTCTGTATCTAACATATATGTAATGAGCAGGCTTCGAGACTTCGGACGCAATGGAGCAGGTCAGTGGGAAATCCGCATAACAGCGTACTGAGTATAGTGGTAAAGCGTACAGTGGGTGGGGGTACTGTAGAATGAATGCCAACAAATACGCAAAGGAAAACGCTCGGATTTGAAGGTTCTGACGAATAACTTGGTTTTCATACAAACTGTGTCTGAAACTATTACACGGTTAGAAAAGTCAGAGCAAGAGATGCCGGAAGCCCTCAAATTAATTTAGAAAATGATGCAGAGAATTAATGAGACATCAAGTACACCGGTATTGAACGTGTAAAACAGAAGTGGAAATCAATTTTATATAAAAATAACGGATATGGAACATTGTGTAACATAAAGAGCAAATTAGTGGACATAGATTCCCCCGAGAATAAAGGACTGTCTCTTAGAGACTGCCATGATGTTAGATTTTTTCGTTTTGCTCCTATCACGTCATGCGACGTAGAGCGCAGCTTTCTACAGTACAAACTTTGGCAGATAACCGAAAAATATTTGCGTTTGAGACACTGAGAATATATCTTGTAGTAGGTACATTGCAATTCGGTACTGTAACTGCACTTCCTAAAGACGACCAATAGGATAAATGAAAAAATTAAAATTGCTACATGCTTATTTCCATCATTAACACTGTGTATAATTAAACACAAATGCTTATAAAAGACAGGAGAATAAATGCTTTTCACATTCTTTTGGCATTATCATTGTGTAATGTATATTTACTTTCAGAATGTACATATGTGTGTTTCCCCATACTACCGTACTCTACTCTAAATAGCAACGTTGTTACCTCAACACATCTCTATCTACCTGCAGCGAGTCAACAACTCATAGTGCATGCACAGTAAACTTACTGTATCGGGTCCAAAGTCTCGAAGCCTGGTAATGAGAAAGTGTTTGTCAGTAAATTGCACTTTAATTTTCAGTTGCTCACCAGTTCCTATAATCAGGCGACGAGTAAGTGAAAGCAACATGGATGCACGTTTCAGAAGAGGAAATAACTCACGACTAATATACAAAGTAACACCACAAGCAGTTGTCCCACTCAAAAATTCTGCCGATACGGAAGTTGAGCATGAATGAACAGGATTTAATACCCTTACACAAATCACATGGCCCATATCAAAACATTAATAACTATCTATTTGATAGACTGTCGACAGGGTATAGTGGCATTATTTCACAAACAGAACAACTTTGGTATAATAAGATCATTTCTTTTTGGCTTACTGCAGAAATTGTGTATAAGAGAATATCATACTTCTTGTTTCATGGACTTCTATAACTGTATAATTTGTACATCAGTAACTTTCGCATAATCTGGTGACACTTTTCATTCTAATAAAAAATTCAGTCAGATATTTTTTAACAAAACTCAATAACCAAAAGCAGTTTAGTTATTGTATAAAAAGAACATCAGAACCCGAGGAGACATGAGGATGAAAAGATTATTGTAGAGATGAAGACAACCAATATGAATGTGTTTCATTAAATATGAGGCTTATATGGTTTTCAGCATCAAATTAATGAATGGAATTTAAGGACAATGAAACATGAGCAATAATATTGGTCTGCTATACGAAAATAGGCCTAGATACAAAACACTTTACTAGTAAGTACGTACAAGAAAAAGTCTTAATGTAAATAATTTATTTATGCAACAAGTGCCACTAGTTAACAATTGAATCACAAAATTATAAAAATCAAATTACATAGTACAGTGGAATCCCTCATATCTGGCACCCAGATATCCGGCAATTCCAAAACAATGGCACTTTTGAATAAGGAAAAAATAAAATAAAAATATGATGGAAAGCCAGTAAGTAGATTACAAATTGATGTAGCGACCTATATTTTTTAATGAGGCACCACTAGATTGCAGTAATATCAATGTTCAAACTGTCACTGCACAAACTAAACCTTCGAGAACAGAAAGACTATCTTCTCAGAACTAAACAAAGAAACAGCCATCTAGATTTTCGGAAGCTGCCATTTTTGAAGTGGACAATTGTAAATCTTGATTACACAACTTTTAACACTGTATCACTTCGGAATATGTATTATATGACTTTCTTGTGTTAAATTCTATCGTACCTGGTTTACATGTTTCGACCTTTTATGGGTCATCCTCAGAACTGGTCGTTGTTGGTCATGGCACCTCTTGTTTTGTTTCCTGTGAGGGTATATTCGTGTGGTGTAATGTAGTCAAAGAGTGTGTGTGTTCTGAAATTGAGTTGTGTGTTGAGAATTTCATTGGGGTGTGTTTTTGTGTGTCTGTATATTTTATATTGGACAATTTGATCGTCCAGTTCAAAAGTGCGACAACTCAAAAATTGTAATTTTTTAGTTTTTTATACTACTGAAAGCCCCTTTCGGAGCTCTTTCCGATTCAATATTGAGATAAGTCATATTTACAACCAAAAAGAAAAAAAAAACTAAATAAACTACTTTAGAAATAATTATAACTATGGACTTTACTAATTCAGTTTTAGTACATTTCGAAATGCATTAATAATGAACTGGAAGATTGTAATAAACTCGTCCTGAATACTGACTCATTTCTAATTGTCGTGGTTATGAACCAGAACTCTGTTCCTTTCTAAGTGATTTATTTGAAACTTTCAACTGAAGATATCTCAAAACTTGTTTTTTTGAGTTGTCGCATTTTTGAACTAGACAATCAAATTGTGTTCACTTCACAGAATTCTGTTATATGTCATAGATGTGACTCTTTCGGGTACACAAATATCTATTAGGTGAATAATATGTACTTTTTTGCCTGCTCGACAAATGGCGGAACAGTTAATTCACGACCTCAGCTCCGTTTAGAAATAGCCGGTTAAGACATCTAGATAGGTTTGGGAACAGTACTTGAAAGATGGTGGAATCTCCGAACAAGCATATCTATTATGTATTTAAATAACCTGTAAAATATTTTCCAATTGATCGGCAAATTCCGTTATCTGGCACTGGCTTTGTCCCGTAGTTGCCAGATACAAGGGATTCTACTGTATAATTGTTTCTTTGTGACATCCTAACTCACTGTACAAGAGGAGTGAGTGTTCATGGAGATAGGATTATAGTGTCCTTTGGGCCATAGAGAACTCAAGTAATATTTGTAGCATTTTAAGCATAGTATAGCTAGATAAACATTAGATTATTAAGAACTAAACAGTATCTTATAAATGTATATTTGTGTATTTTTCTTGTAAAGTTGTATGCATTCACAAAAGACTGTTATATTATGTGAGACTGTGCTGAAGGGACAGGATATATTAATGATATAAGTGTTTATGATTCTGATCTAAGGATACAGGCAGTTATATGATCTCAAAGTTCATGTCTTTGATAGAAAAGCGAAACACCCAATATTTCATTACCGACAGAATTAATGTAAATTTTTGTTGTTGTACTTAATGTTGATGTTCTACATTCATGATGGAAATAGGATCCTTACAAACTTGACAACTGTCTGAATTGATAATTTTAAAGCAGTGTAGACGTGAAGCCAAGCAATCATGTCCAACATACATTCTTAATTTTACAACTGCTTCTTTGAGTTGCATATGGTTAATATAAAATGGGTAGTTTTTAAAATCTTCCTATTTCTGTTTGATAGAAGCTGTGAAGGTGCATACCTTCCTCCTATACATAAAGTATTGCTTACCTTCACAGCAGATGTTGAAAATGGCCTCCTCCTTCCTATACACACATCCATACCCATCACTCCATGTTTCTCGCAGTTCGCTGCAACATTTCCTCATTAATTCCATTGATTTTTGTGATTATATTATTCTTCAAATCGTCTATTGCTCGTGGTCGATTCTTATAACCTCTACATTTGAGATAACCTCACAAGAAATAATTGCGGTGATCTTAAGTCAGGTGATCTGGGTGGTCATAAATTTTTAGAAGTTACTCTATCATGAAAGTAATTTGTGATTCATCTGACATGTGTAATGTAGCTACTATCTCCTGAAAAATTACTGGGAATCAAACTCCATCACTACCACACAAAAGGCCTTTCAGAGAGAATAAAGAGTGTGCATTCCTCCAAAAAGAGACAATACTAACCATAGTCAGAAAATTGGAAACAAGATCTTTCTTTAATGAGATTGGCGAGGAAACATATGCTGAGGCAATGTGTGTGGCATTTTGATCACAAACAATAACAAATGAACAGCAACAAGTGAAACAGAAGAAGGTAGTGAGATCACATATGTTGTTGTTGTTTTCTAATGCCAGGCGTTTGACAATAAAGTCATTTGACCTCTTGCACTCCAAGTAGTCATATGTGAAATACCATTTTTAAAGAGGAAAACCAAATAATAAATCTGGAAAATAAAAATGAAATCAAAATTTTCACCAATTCAATTCCATTCCCCCTAAAAATGTATTTTAAAATAAATTTTAACATCACAGTTTGCTTAAGTGGTTTTCATTAATTTTCGTTACCTCCACTTTTGTTTAAAATTAGTTTTATGTATCTAGTAAAATTAGATAATATTATTATTGTGTTTATAAATCAGGTCCTGTAGTAAATCTTACCAGGAGACTATATCTGCCACATACAATACAATACACAGTAGGCTTACAGTAGATTTACGGATACCTCCTAAATCTCCCATCGTTTACAGTATATCTTCTACCACAGAGGAAAAAAGACCAGCACAAGTAACTGATGCAGAGGTTCAATGGAATGTTTTTAAAATAAAAAGGAAATTGTTTATTTTTCAAATCATTTATAATACTGGCCCTAATACGATTAACCATACACGTAGTACAATTCGCGAGGTCGCTTGTGTCGCCAGAGTCTTTGCGATCTTGCTCTACAGAATCCATTTTTTACTTCTTCAAAGATATTATCATGGTCAGCCAATGAAGCACATTACTTGAGAGGTCATTAACATATGTCAGATGAATCTTTCAACCTGATCACAAATTACTCTGATGGTAAAGTAATTTCTAAAAATTTGTGGTCACCCAAATCACCTACCTTAACAACACTGGATTTTTTTCTTGTGGAGTTATCTTAAAAACAGAGTCTATAAGAATCTATCACGAACAATTGACGATTTGAAGAACAAAATAAACACCGAAATCAATGGAATTCATGAGGAAATCTTGCAGTGAACTGCGAGAAACATAGACCAATGGGTACAGATATATGTACAGGAAGGAGGACGTCATTTTCAAAATCTACTCTGAGGGTAAACAATCCATCCAGAGATACTTTATACTTAGAAAGAAGTTGCACCTTTGTAGCTTCTATCAAACAGAAATATGAGATTTTAAAAACCACTAGTTATATATGAATTGCTTTGTATATTTCAGTCTGGTAAAGACATTATTGTTGTAACTGTAGGAAGTCACTGATAAAAACGCTGGGAACATGCTGACTAACAAACTTTCATTGGTTCACTGCTCTTTACATCTAATGATACTCACTGAAATATATATTAACAAAGTGCACACATTTAAAATGAACAACAATATGCTCCAAGATTGGTCAAGAGGAACTGATATCTAGTATTCAGCATTGGGAACCACCCCTACTATACTCCATGCAACTTCAGCACTACAGACTTTTGAATAGGCCATTCCAAAGAATATATGAAAGGACATCAGACTGTTTTGGAATTATTACTAGTCTACAAATATAACGAGGGAATCGTTGAAAATTAAAGTTGTGTATTTGTTATGAGACTGTAGTAACATTTAATAATGCAATTTGAAGCTAACACAATTGTACATGTATTTATTGTAGTGAATATAATATAAAACCTCTGTAAAAAGCATAACATGTAAAATATATACAGTATATGTATAATCTTCATGGGAGATCCGTTGCATAAAAGTATGATTGACTGCTGTGGATTACTATTAGACCTATTTCATTTTTGCAGGCAATGATGTTATAATGCTAGAAGTGAAATGACAGAATAAAAGCAGCATTCACACAGGCAAATATTGTCAAAGAATGGTTTCATAATATCTTCCCTAAAACTGAAGTATTAGTACTTACTGGCCAAAATATTAAAATGAGTAAAATCATTATTAATAAACAAATAGATGTAGTACAATAAGTTATACAAGAAATAACAACACTTATAGAAATGTACACAGAAAAAAGAAAAAAAATCATGCAAATCTAGTCTTTCAGGTGAAGCTCCCTGTAAAGCAGATTTGAATAATTTCAAGGGAAAAATTGTTCCGGGGCCGGGTATCGATCCCGGGACCTCTGGTTGAATGTACCAGCGCTCTACCACTGCCGGGTAGCTCAGTGGTAGAGCGCTGGTATGTTCAACCAGAGGTCCCGGGATCGATACCCGGCCCCGGAACAA
The DNA here is from genome assembly GCF_040183065.1 of Periplaneta americana. Classification (NCBI taxonomy): domain Eukaryota; kingdom Metazoa; phylum Arthropoda; class Insecta; order Blattodea; family Blattidae; genus Periplaneta; species Periplaneta americana. Next base: position 176,582,140 of record NC_091120.1, on the reverse strand, counting down.
TTTTTCCCTTGAAATTATTCAAATCTGCTTTACAGGGAGCTTCACCTGAAAGACTAGATTTACATAATATATACGTTACTGTGTACGTTAACAGAAAACCACAATTCCAAGTCACACAGAGATTGTGTGCACTCATTGTGGGTCTCTGGCGTTTCGTCAGCCCATGCGAGTTGTGTGGATATAAAGGGAAAAGTTGAGACGTGTGGAGTTCCCGGGTAGCTCAGTGGTAGAGCACTGGTACATTCAACCAGAGGTCCCGGGATCGATACCCGGCCACGGAACAATTTTTCCCTTGAAATTATTTAAAAAAATCATGTTCCCCTTCCAACAGGATTCTGTGACAGCACATACTAGGCCTAAGTTAAAAAAAAAATTCCGGAATTGGTTTATTACACACAAATCAGCAACCTTACAGCCATTTACACAACAGTTTCTTCGAAGTATTTCCTTCGGCAATGACGCACAGTTTAGTCAATGATTGTAAAGTGTATGGAAATATTTCTGGAAACCATTTTTCGATGTCTTTCAGTGCCCTCATTTTAGTTGCAATGACTTTGTCAGCACTTGCAAATCGTTGTCCTTTCAGAACCTTTTTGAGCCACGGAAACAGGAAAAAATTGGGTGGTGAGAGATCCAGGAAATATGGCAGAAACTCCAAAACTGTTACATTATGCTTGGCAAGGAATTATTTAACCAGTAACGAATGTGTTGGTGCATTTTCGTGCAAAAGAAATCAACTGTTCTGTGTCCATCTTTCTGGATGTTTCCTTTATTACCGCATCCTGGAGGTGACAAAGAATTTCGATGTACTTTTCTCTGCTTATGGTACACCCATCTGGAATGAATTCATTAGACCAGATCCCTACCATCAAAGAAATTCTTCAGCATGATCTTGCCTCTGCTCTTGTCCTGATCAATTTTTTGTTTCTTAGGAGACGGTTTCGATTTACATTCACATGAATGATGTTCAGACTTGTGCCGCTTCACCATATATTATGCTTCTTCAAGCATTCTTAACGCCATTAATGTCTCTGATTTTTTTTTTCCAGCAAAACACAAAAATTTCGTTCGTTGTTCTGAAAATGACATTTTCAATTGCGACATTTCATCAATGCACAGAAACAAGCAAACAAATGATTGCTATTTAATGACAATATCTAAGATGATAAAACTCACTCTTAAGTGACACCACAAAAGCTTTCAATTCTTGGCACTAAAATATCCCATACAGTATTTCTCGTTTGAGTGAAATAAGATTACGAGAATTTTTTTAATCTACCACGTAGTACAGTCAACTCCGGATATAGTGAACCTCTGTGGACTTGCATATTTCGTTCACTATATCCGAAGTGTTTCTTTCCTAATCTTAAATGACAGAAATGAATGAAATTGTGAACAAGAAAATAAAACATTTCATTTTTGTGGATTGAATTACACTGTATACTGTTACTCACAGTTGATTTACTTAAACTATGCTGTGGATCCACGTCCACTTGCGAAAGACCACGTTCAATGTCACTTATAATATTCGCCTTATCTTCAAAAAAAAAAAAAAAAACACTTTACGCTTCAACATATTTATACAGTACATTCACTGTTGGAACACTAGAAACAGACGATAAGGTACAAATGACAAATGCTGTTATAGTGTGACTGCATATTCAGCTGGAATTTCCCAGGTCACTTCATGGAAACTGGGAGAGGGTTGATGGAGTTTGAAAGCCATCGAAATCTTCGTTTATGCTCTGGGCATAATGTCCATCCCCTTTTAATAAAGGAAGCCAATTTCATTGTTTCAATGCTATCTGTCGTAATGGAAATGTTTCTGAGAACAAAAGGTAACCCTTTGACGGTGGAGGATTAGAAATAACAGTAGAGTGCCTGAGAACAGAATGGGAAACCTTCGACGGTGGAGTGAGGCAAGGTTGTTGTCACGCATTGCCTGGATTTACAGTACAGCTCATTGTCTAGGAATCACTAATCTTACTTTTGTCCTTTGACTAAAGGAGTAAGAAACTTAGAATGTTGTTCTCAACATATTCTTTCAATTTTATACAAGAAGGTCTGACTTCAAATAAGAATTTGTCAGGATACAAGGTTCACTATAACCAAAGCGAGAGTTCACTATAAACGGAAATATTAATGTACTTTTTAATGTATGCAGGTCGGGACCAACAATTTAGGTTCACTACAGCTGAATGTTCACTATAACCGAAATCACTATATCCAAAGTTGACTGCATATCAAACTCTTTTATGGACGGACATTGTAGTATTCGAGGATAGAATTATTATTGGTAGTGTGATCCCAGCAAAGTCACCCAAGCCTAACTTCTTGTCACTTATCTCTGGAGAAATCGAGCAAAGTGTACAAAAATAATCTACATAGGCTACCAGTAACATGGAAGAAATGAAAAATAGTATCCACGAAAACTTCTCATTTGATAACACAGACTACAGCGAATGATGCATCACTTCTTGAACAGGTGTTACAAATATTTGGAACAAGAAAGCAGACAGATTCAACATCTCCTATCGTAATGTGAGTGAGTAAATGTTTTAACTGCTTATAATTATTGAGTGATATTATACATTAATAGTTTGGGCCACTGCATTGTGATTCTTCTTCTCTATAATCTATACACTCAGTATCATGACGGCTGAAGTGGAAGATGGGAGCACGAACAAGGATAGGAAACTGCCACTCTTTGGGGCAATACTTCCCCTTTCAATTCCAACCACCCACTTCTTCAGAGTGAAGTAAAACAAACATATCATCAATTATGGTTTATTTAACGACGCTCGCAACTGCCGAGGTTATATCAGCATCGCTGGTGTGCCGGAATTTTGTCCCACAGGAGTTCTTTTACATGCCAGTAAATCTACTGACATGAACCTGTCGCATTTAAGCACAATTAAATGCCATCGACCTGGACCAGGATCGAACCTGCAACCTCGAGCACAGAAAGCCAGCGCTATACTGACTACGCTAACAAACATATCAATATTCTCGCATGGTAATATTGCATTTTGGTTGAAACCGGAAACAAGTACTTTTCCTTATGAAGTCTGCAAACAATGTAAAATGAATAGTATTGCATAGGGGTTTACAGAATCTATAAATTTTCCCTTAAGTAATTAAGTAGTAAGTTAAACAATATTAGGAAGAGGAGAAAGGAAAGTGATAATTCTTCTAATTAGTTTATCTCCAATTCCCAATCATTGGAAGGTTATAGGAACTGATGTGTTACATTTGAAGGGTACACGGGAAAAACGAACAATGTCACATTTCCATTAAGGGTGAGATAATGATCTATTTCAGTATATTACTGCAAAATTTATTGATATTTCTACTTGAAATGAAGGAAATGATGAGTGTATCCGTGGTTTTAATTCTCCTTTACCACTTTTGGTAAAAATAACACTAAAGTTTGTAGTAATACAGTGAATTAGTTAATGACATCAGCCTTAAAGGAATTGTGACATTGTTCGTTTTTCCCGTGTACCCTTCATTTGTGTTAAGAAACAAATTACATACCTATAATGCAATGCTCACAGCTGCTTTTTCACATTTATATTTTGCATCAGCAAGATGGCTCTGAAGCTGTTTGATGTATTTAATAATTTTCATTTTGTTCTGTAGGAGATCCCTATGAACATCAGCAATCTGAGAGAGGCTTCAATTAAACTTATCTGAAATAATTTAAGCATACACAACACAGTTTAATATTCACCTTCAAAAACTTTTGTATAAATGAAAATTTATTTACAGCCTTCACTAAAATGTAAGCACCAGCTATAGCTGCAGTCAGTAGTAACGGTAACACAGGGTTGCCATACTTACATCCTGGATTTTTCAGGACCATACCAGGATCGAGATCTCTGAGTACCCATTAATTTTTGGAATGCATAAATGTCCAGTTTCCAGCGAACACGACATAAATGGAAAAAAAAATATGTTTCCTTTCTTTTTACACAATTTTATTCTCTTCAATTTATGAATATGGCAGCTCAAAAGGGTAGAAAATAAAGAACTTCCTTCACGAATACATAAAACATGCGATTTAAGTGCATGATTCCTCTCGGTTCATCCTGTTTTTCACTTTTTAAATATGGCAACTGCATGGTAACAGAAAGCTGTACAAAATGTACTGCGGTAATTTCACAGAAGTGGTGTACTGGGTACAAAGGCAAACCACAAAGCACATACTTAAGATGCTACTAGGCCTACGTATGCTAAAGAATAAAAAAAAAGAGACAAATTATTTTTCAAAATGGTAAGTTAATAATAATTATAGCATATGTAAAAATTTCGGTAATTGTATAGGAGAAGCCTTACTTTTACATAATACACAGTTTTTCCACCAACTTAACCTCGCTGGAAGTATTGTCTTTGTGTATTTAATTGGTTATAATGCTGTTTCTTTTATTTTTATTAAGCACCAGTGGGGGGTTTGGGAGAGATAGCATATAAGCAGGGGTGTGGGGGGGAGGCGGTAGCATGAATTGCATGGAGCAATTGTACTTCCATCTAGCGGTCATTACTGGTTGTTCTTTTCCACATGTTACCGTTTTTAACATGAGGATGGCCAATCTGTTATACTGTATAATATGTGATCAGGGGTTAAAGGTATCACATGAACTTTCCATGCGCTAGTTTCGCCTACTCTTATCTTATGATATAAAAAAAATATTTATTTCTATTTCTACTATATAGGGCCTATAATTATGACATCAGTTACAACATGTTGTCCCACACAAAACCACCGGCTTATATGCTTATCCACAACTACTGGAATTTAGTACACTGTTTCTATGAAATTACTGGAATTGTTACATAACTCTGGACCACAGTTACAAACAAAAGTAAAAGTAGTTATCATGTATGTTTTTTTTCACTTAATAGTTACTCCAGGTTTGGTGATAAGATTAAGCGGTTCTTTAATGTGGATTTTTAAAGAAATAATGTCAGATAAAAAAATTCAATTTTGATAAAATTAAGTATCAGTTGGTGATAATGTAAAGGTAAAGTCATCTTCATGACAAATCAAATTGGCCCAGAGGGTGGCGAGAGGTCAAGGCTTCCACCTTCACAGATAATCAGCATTTAATGGCAGTAGGGATGTCCGGTGTTAATGTAGGCCTGTCTATTTTTGAAAGGGTTGTCCAGCAAGAATATTTATGATGATACAATGGATGTACTGTCCTTCATTCATCACCACAAAGAAGTTGCTGATTTTAAGAGAGGAAAAACAGAGGTGAAAGATGAACATCCTGTTGAAAACTGTTTCTGTGATCATTCCAGAAAATATCATTGTCATGCAGGACAAGATTTTGGAGAACTGACGAATTGGGTTCAAATGTGTATCAGAGACACTGAAAATTTCGTATCAAATTTCTTTCACAACGTAAATTATCATTTAAGTAGGCCCTAATAAGCAATTATCTGCTAAATGGATCCCCAAACGCCTGAAAACTGATAGAAAATACTCAAAGTGACAATTTCCATGTTGCTCTACCACAATTTTGAAAACTATGTCGGGGTGTGCTGTGTTTGCAAGATAGTGCACTGGTTGACCCTGACTGAATTACAGAAAACTGATGAAAGTGACTCTGAATTAATTGATTTAGTCCAATTATACTATTACTCGTTTACGAATCTTAAAAATAAAACAAAGAAGAAAATACTGATAGGAAAGAAGTTTTCATCTAATGAAGCAAGATTAAGTAACTATGAAAAAACAGTTTGTAGATCAAGACGATATGTACCACATTTTTTAAAAGGCTTAGCATTGTTTTATGACCCTTGTGCTACGTGAATGGAGCTAAAAGGAGACTGTGTTGAATAAATAAAGATTTGTTTTGAGATACCGACTAAGGACTAATAATACCACCTCACACAAATAACTAGGCTAAACTAAATTTTTAGTTAGGAGACAATTTCAAGTAAAAAAAAAATTTAAACGAGAGTTGAGGTAGTTTCCTTCCCACTTCCCTTATGCACCTTCAAGTTTTTACCTCTCATACCAACATAACTTCGGTGACATTGCGAAAGTTTCACGCTAGTGTACACTCACACTATGCCATGAATATATGAATCTGTGATAGGTTAGTTTAGGCTTTTGTTTTGCCTTGCATATACAATCTCTGCAGGATTTTCAAAGCCTGGTGATTTTTGTTTAGGCCTACTGATGTCAAAAAGGGCTAGCGTAATGACGGACTTTGAAACGAAGTTACAATAATATTGTTTCCGTATTATAGAAACTTTGTGTCTATTTCATTATTATTTGTTGTGCTTCACTATATTCCAGTGGTTATTGAATTAATACAAGTTTTACGTTCTTCACATTACATCGTATCTTGTGTTTTATGTCCCTACATTCCTTTCCTTCACTAGAAACCACAACGTTTGCACTTCCATTACCACGCATCTCTCATTTCACACGTAATTTAATACATTTCCGAACAATTTTCTTTTCTTGAAATATTCCCTATAAAATCCCAAACTTCTGAAATCCATCTCCGCATGAAATCCCTTACAAATTCAACTATTTTCACTTCTAAAATCACCGGAATTACCTCAACACTATTCTAAAAAATAAATTAGAATTAACTTAAATAAGCTTATCTCCCAGGTTTGATGATGATGATGATGATGATGATGATGATGATGATGATAATAATAATAATAATAATAATAATAACAGGGCCAATCTTCGATATCGCCCCACACTATACACGGGACTGACGTCTTATTTATAAGTTTGTTTATGGATTAAATGCGGGTATAGCTAAGTGACATTAAGCCGAGTTATGTGACAAGGTTAGTGTGTTAGTTGAGGGGATTATGTAGTGATACGAGGCCGAGGAATGTGAAAATTATTTAAATACGTTTTCTCCCCCTATGTAGTGTGGGGAGGATACCGAAGTTCAACCACGGTTTCCTCACTGCCAACAATTTATCTTACGGCTAGAAGCGGATTTCCTAACTATTCCACATTCCCCTGTCAACCATTCCACTCTTGTTCCATTCTCGTAACATGTCATTTCACATGATCAGTAACTTCGGAATTTGAAATTGGACATTGAAGCAATAAAACACAGCAATATTTCAACTATGTAATGGCATGACAATGTAATTTTCTACATTACATCACTATTGAAATTAGATGGTCCTGCTCTTGATTTGTTTCGGAGTGTAGTGTACCTACTAGTCTTGGAAACATTCGCAATGGTCTTTGGTAAAGTAGTGTATTACTGTACGACTCTCACAAGACCATGCACTGAATTAACGAAAATGTACCTTTACATATACGCCTTAGCAAAAAATATCACGAATTAACTTACCACTCTTCGTGACACTGTCCCGATATATTTTAAGCAGACTTTTAAGTTCGTATTCTTATATAGCAGAAGGTGAACTGTTCATTATTAACCTTGTGACAGTAACTTTTCTTCAAGGAATTGATGTCATGACGAATATAACTTATATTTCTATTGAGGTCATGATCCCTGCACTTGAAAACTCAAATGAAAATAAAACGCAATTTCAATACTTCTTGTATCCTTGAATCGCCCTCGTTCTTTTATACCACACACAATTAATACCAAAACACCTAAACAATAAGCGTCGCACTGCAGCCAATAGAACAAATTCGCAGAGTGAAAATCACTATACCGATTATTAAAGATTTTATTATGTCTTAATTGGGTAATATTTTACTTTACAAATATGTAATACTTTAAATAATTTCATTACATACAATTATTCAAACATATAACAAATGTTGCTTATATATATTAAAGATTAAAACAATAGTGAATTCATGCGGTGGTTGTTAAAGCTGTAACTTTTGTCATTCCCTTACATGTACCAAAGCACTCATACCATGAAAACGACACACTCGTAACAGCTCGAGTTGGTCTGAGTTATGTGGAGTATCAGTGCACTGTATTTATTCCTTTATTCATATTACGACTGCTGTTAATTGAGCATGATGTAGGACAAAACAAATCATATAATAACAAATTAAAATTAATCTACAATTTCCATTAATTACAATTATATCTGCATACAGTAATGAGGCAATGCGCACAAATTTTGATATAATTCAGAATAAGTTCTGCTCTCTAGCTGCCATCTTTAGTAGCTACAATGAAACTACTTGAAGAACGATGGGGTGAAAAAAACCAGGAGAGAGAGCCGCGAAATTCAAACTAAAATAGTGAAAGTTGAGAGTCTCTTGTTTTATGATAATTATCGTTTTTATTTTCCTTGTTTTTGGTTTATTGGTGTTACTAAACACAATTAAATAGTTATAAACGTCTAGTTTTGTGATATGTTAAAATTATAACATTTCTAGTCTGAACATTTTTTTTCACAATGTCTGTCTATGATCAAGTACCTTATTTCAAAGAGAAATGCAGAGAAAAAGCAAAATAATTTCCACCTTTAAACAATACACTAACCCAGATTTAGCCTATATCAACATAATCTAATAAAAAAAGAAGCAGGAACAGATCAATATAGAAAGCTCTATCACCAGAGAGATAATTAAACGAAGACAATCGATCACAACAATTTGAAGATGGTTTCCAACTACCAGGTGAAACAAGGCAACAACAAAAGACTATTATCATAGATTTAACTACACGCATGGAGAGAGATTTAAACCAAGCTCATCAGGTTGGCCATGAAAAGAGGGCCATTTATGAGTCTTGTGCCAAGTATAACATCCCTCTCTTCAATTGGTCAGTGACAGGTTTATTTTTTGGTGCTCGGAGTTCTTTACCTAAATTTACATATAATTTTTTAAAACAATTATCAATAGGCCTACCATCTTTTGAAATTCAAAAAATCATCTCGCAAATTCTTAAAGATTCCCTGCAGATTAAACAATTTCATTTATACCACTCAGAAGGTCTTAATTAAGGATATGCTAATTTTAAATAAAATATTTTATTTATAAGTATAATTTTAAGGTCATCTTCTAAGATTTTATTTTATAATTGATAATAAATGGTGTTTAATTATTACATTTTATTTTTATAGCAATATTCATATTTAATTAATTATATTTATTTGCTATTAATTTCCAGACCCTCGTGGTTATCCTTAATGAAGGCCAGGGGATTTATTTCTTTCTCTCTCTCTAAACATCATAAATCACAAGCAATATTGAAACCAGCAATGTAATCTATATGAAATGCTGAATACATCTGAACAAATGGATCATTCAAGTTTTACTCCCGAAACTACTGCGTCTGTCACAAGTGTATAATTTGCCTGAAACTAGGAAACCATCACCAATCATTGTGCAATACAATAAAGATATGGATAACTAATAAAGTTATTTAAGGCACAATTTTATAATGATACTTCTGCAGTATATTTAGACCTATCTCAAGGACAAATAAAATGAAACCAACTACTATTGAAAAACGAAATATTATATTAAAATTACTTCTGGAACATAGTATAGAATAAGGTTTCCAACATGATGTATTGAAAGATTTTATTTTGATCAGGAAATTAATTAATGCTTTTCAAGAGAATAAGGTTACATTGTTAAATATTAGACAGTTTTAAAATATAGGGTCTGACACGTGTTATTACTACTACATACTTGTGCAACAAATTCACTCGATGATCCTCTTTCTTCGCAAGCCAATCAATTAGACCACAATATACTAAACAACTATTGGGACCTACTAGAAGAGATTAGAGACAAATATGCATTTTACTTCTGAACTATCAAATAATTACTATACTTTATAAAAAAATATATCTCGTAATACAAAAGAAAAAAATAACAGAAATACCCGCAAACAAGAGAAAAAATTTACGAATATAAAACAAAACTTTTGTATGGTGTGTATATAATTCCAAATTTTATTATGTTAATCGTTTGTTCATTTTATTTTAATAACTTGCGAATAAATATTCCACCAGTTCATCATATTCCAAATAAAATAAATAAATAGACAGACAGCAGATAAATAAATAAAAATAAATAAACAATAAATAAATTAATTAACACTTTTCACCTGTGACGGTGATACTTGACTTGAATAATCTGCACATGTAGGACTTCTTAGGAATGTAATATATTCTTGTGACGTAGAATCAGGCGAAACCAGTAAATAAATAAATAAATAACTAAATACATAAACGATGAACGAAAAATAAATAAATAAATATACAAATGAATGAATAAATAAATAAATATACAAATGAATGAATGAATGAATGAATGAATGAATAAATAAATATATAAATATACAAATGAATGAATAAATAATTAAATAAATAAATAAAATAAATAAATAAATGAACAAATGATGAACGAAAAATAAATAAATACACGAATGAATGAATGTATGAATGAATACATGACTATATAAATAAATAAATAAATAAATAGATAAATAAATAAATAAATACACGAATGAATAAATAACTAAATAAATAATAAACAAACGAAAAAATGAACAAAAATAAATAAATGAACAAATGAATGAATGAATAAATAAATAAATATACAAATGAATGAATAAATAAATAAATAATTATACAAATGAATGAATAAATACATAAATATACAAATGAATAAATAAATGAATAAGTAAATAAATAAATAAATAAATAATGAACGAAAAATAAATAAATACACGAATGAATGAATGAATGAATTATTGAATGACTAAATAAATAAACGAACGAATGAATGAATGAATAAATAAATAAGTAAATAAATAATAAACTAACAAATGAAAAAATGAACAAAAAATAAATAAATGAACAAATGAACGAATAAATAAATAAATATACAAATGAATGAATGAGTAAATAAATAACTGTACAAATGAATGAATAAATAAATAAATAAATAAATAAATAAATAAATAAATAAATAAATAAACACGTTAATAAATAAGTAAATATATAAATGAATAAATAAATAAATGAATAGACAGATAAATAAATAAACAGAAATAAATAAACAGAAAAATAAGTAAATAAATAAATAAATAAATGATGAACAAATAAATAATAAAGCCTAATTGTATTTAGAATTAAGCACATCGCAGTCGATGTTGATCTCCGTATCAATGAGAAACAGGCGTCTGATATCTTGTTTCGTCGTTATCTTGTCTACGCATTTCCTTTACTTCTCCAGCATAATTCTGAGCATGTACACAGAATACTGAATTTTGCAAGTTAACCATGACAGTTGTATACTACTTCATTTATCATATTATCTTAAATCAGAACAAAATCACGGCAAAATAAATCATCAGAGTCATCTCTTTACATGAATGGTTTCAAACCAAACATGACTAGCTACATGGTATGGATATTGAGATATTCCATTTGCAACCTTGAAAGAAATAACCGCGCTGTGGTCTCCAATACCAAACGTGTGTTCCTTAACCAGGTGGCAATAGGGGTGGAATATTTTTTCACATTCGAAAAATACAGCTACAAAACCTAACCCGAAATTTGACATGATGTCACTGGATTGATAACTTTCTTGCTGCATGAATCCGCGACTTTCATTATCTCTACTGTACTTCACATCAGTTCATTAATTCATTTCAGACTATTTATATCCATCATCATTTTAAACAAGTACCGGTTAATATACTGAAATGATCTACGTACTTCCAGGAATTGAATTCATGCTGCAAGCATTCACCTCACTAGAGGTGGGTAAAAAATAACGCAACAGTTATTTTGGAACTGTAGCAAAAATGAACAGTAGCTCGGAACCTACCGTTCCGAAATTTCAACTCAGAGTTGGGCCACAGTCTAGTATATACAGTCACGAAGCTCAATACGCAGTAAATAAATATGCATCCATAGGTAGTTGCTCACTACTAGGATCGCTACTATCACCCCATTACAGACAATGCGAAATAGTACCTGCACAGTCTATTGTTCCTAGCACCCTCAAAACTCGAGCTTCGTGACTGTATATACTAGACTGTGGTTGGGCGCCAGCAATACTGTGTTGCGCAAGCAAGTCATCTTCCGACTCGGAGACAAGAGTCGGAACTCGTTCCGTTGAACCAATGACACAAGTGTCACTATGGATTTTTTATGAAAAAATTCCATTTTTGAATCTTGCGTACACCACTTTTAACACTTGAATATAATTAATTGATGAACTAGTGGACTTACTCGTGTTAAATATGTAATATTCGTCCGGCTTACAGCTGTTTCAGTGTATCACGCACCATCATCAGAGCCTACTAGATCGCGGCGTCATCTCGAACTTCTCTGCCTGTTACGATGGTGTGTTTTATTGTTGGAATGTGTTGGATTGTGGAGTCGAATAGTGTGTGTGTACTGAAATCGATCTGTATGTTGAGGATTTGATCAGGGTGTGTTTTAGTGTGTTTGTATATTTCGTATTGTTCTAGTCTGTTGAGTTTTTGGTTCTTGGGTTCTGTGTATAGAATTTCCATGTCCGTATTTATGTTATTGTATGTATGGTTGGCATTGGTTATGTGATCGGCGTATGTAGATGTGTTGTGTCCTCTGGTTATAGCTTTAATGTGTTCTTTGTAGCGAGTTTGGAATGATCTGCCTGTCTGTCCTATGTAGAACTTGTCGCAATTATTACATGTGAGTTTGTATACACCTGTGAGGTCGTATTTATTTGTTTGTGTTTTTTGTGTGTTGAGATGTCTTTGTAGTGTGTTTTCTGTTCTATATGATATGTTGTATTTCTGTTTTCTGAATGAAGATGCGATCTTATGTGTGTTTTTGTTTTCATATGTTAGTGTGATGTATTTCTTGCGTTCTTGTGTTTGTGTTGCGTTTTGTGTATTTATGTGTTTGTTAAGTTTTTGTTTTGTCTTCCTTATGATGTTGTCTATTATGTTTGGATTGTATCCGTTTTCTTGTGCTATGAATTTGATTGTGTTCACGTCTTCATTGTAGTGTTGTTGGTTCATGGGTATGTTGAGTAATCTGTGTACCATTGTCCTGAATGCAGCATGTTTGTGTTGTATGGGGTGGTTAGATGTGTTGTGTATGTCTGTGGTGGTGGTGGTTGGTTTTCTGTATATTTTGAAGGTGTGTTTGTTGTCAATACACACTAGAACTTGAGAACAACAACTCCATAAATTTCCTAGACATCACCATAACAAAAATCGACAACAAACACACCTTCAAAATATACAGAAAACCAACCACCACCACCACACACATACACAATACATCTAACCACCCCATACAACACAAACATGCTGCATTCAGGACAATGGTACACAGATTACTCAACATACCCATGAACCAACAACACTACAATGAAGAAGTGAACACAATCAAATTCATAGCACAAGAAAACTGATACAATCCAAACATAATAGACAACATCATAAGGAAGACAAAACAAAAACTTAACAAACACATAAATACACAAAACACAACACAAACACAAGAACGCAAGAAATACATCACACTAACATATGAAAACAAAAACACACATAAGATCGCATCTTCATTCAGAAAACAGAAATACAACATAACATACAGAACAGAAAACACACTACAAAGACATCTCAACACACAAAAAACACAAACAAATAAATACGACCACACAGGTGTATACAAACTCACATGTAATAGTTGCGACAAGTTCTACATAGGACAGACAGGCAGATCATTCCAAACTCGCTACAAAGAACACATTAAAGCTATAACCAGAGGACACAACACATCTACATACGCCGATCACATAACCAATGCCAACCATACATACAATAACATAAATACGGACATGGAAATCCTACACATACAACCCAAGAACCAAAAACTCAACACACTAGAACAATACGAAATATACAAACACACTAAAACACACCCTGATCAAATCCTCAACACACAGATCAATTTCAGTACACACACACTATTCGACTCCACAATCCAACACATTCCAACAATAAAACACACCCTCCTAACAGGCAGAGAAGTTCGAGATGACGCCGCGATCTAGTAGGCTCTGATGATGGTGCGTGATGCACTGAAACAGCTGTAAGCCGGACGAATATTACATATTTAACACGAGTAAGTCCACTAGTTCATCAATTAAAAAATTCCAGGTTAGACCGGGACTCGACATTTTCGACATTTGGACTGGGAAATTTTAGCGATTTTCTGGCCAAAACTTAGAAACATAATATTGTTCTGTCTTATATCATGATTGAAGAGGGAGGGTATCCATTAGGGTTGCCAACTTTTACTGAAGAAAATACGGGAGACAAGGAATCGATAAAATTTCACATAGAAAATATATAAATTATTTGGTTCAGTTACTAAAAGACAACTTTGTTCTACATTTTGACAGCAAGGTTTAAATTTTATTTAGAGTATTTTGGGACAGATTTTGTCTCGCGTAATAGATGAAGTCGACTGCAGTTTTCAGCTATGATTTGATTAGATGTGTCGTACTCCTGTTTTGAACATCTGTCCAATTATTGTTCATTAGCAGGGCTGGGTATTTACGGAGATCGTGAAAATCACGACATAATAGATAGGCCTATACAATAGATTTTTACTAATATTTACAAATTAAGTGATTCTTATAATATGCGGATAAAACAATCGCGACAAATTGCGAAATAGATTTCTAATAGCGAAATATGAACACATTCGCGAATTTATTACTATTGCGTCGTTTTGTAGCAAATTTCATATTCTGAGTTTTTTCGGATTTTTTTTTTTCACTTGAATTTGTTATACATATATCCAAGTAGGCCACATTACATGGTATTCCAGGTGTTGTGATTACATTAGTGAACACAAAAGACGGAGAATTCAACATTTAACTAATAATTTGGAAGTGTTAATTTGAGGGTTGCACGGTTTTTTTTAAATGAATGTGTGTTAAATACAGTCTCAATCCAACAAATATTGTCTATTGGCCATACCGCACATTTATCAGAATCCAACGAACCTTTAATGTTAATTATTTGGAAAGTAATATTCATATTGAGTTAATACTCCAATTCCAAAATAATTGTAGGCCTATTTTCCAAAATTTCTATTAATCTACGATAAAAGTACAAATCAATCTCTAACAATCTCCGCCAACACCAATATTAAAAAAACACAAATGAAAAAATTAATCTCCATAAATACCTGCCCCTGTTCATGAGATAAAACATCCATTTTGTATGAGCATTACTACTTGGTATGATTAGAACATAACTAGCCAGATTTTCTAAATTTATCATAGTAACACGGTTTGATTTTAAACGAGTGAGTACTATAGTCCCGTCGCTCTTATTTCCGGCAGCCAATCACGTTGCAGGTCGGCTACATTTAAACGTGTGCGTTTTGTCATTCGCTGCTGATGACGTTATGCATTTTCTAAGGTTCGATAAATACTTAATATAACGCCCACCATTTTGGCTCTTTCGTTGGCGTTCGCAGAAAGCACATGAGGACGTTATTTGCCGCTCAATTATTTGCTCAATTACAGTGCGTTTGATTTATTATCATAGGAGCTACGACATGATAATGTTTAACGGTGCGGCAAATAGATTCCTCGTCTTGTAGCTAGGCGACGAAAGAACAAAAATGGCGGACGATGCTACCTACCTAGACTTTATAGAGCCTTCACTTCCTAAAGTGTAAGCAAAGAGGAGGAGCCACGCCGGGAATAACAGCGTCGCGACTATAAAACCCATTCTTGGCTAGCATTACGTTCTATAAAGCCTGTACATTTTAATTCCTCTTGAACAACAAAATTCATCATATAAAAAACGGTAATTATTATTCACGATAAAATCAAATGTTTAGAATTACAATTTTTACATTATTCAAAAATAAGGGAGAAAAATTCTCGAAGAGAAGAAAAATATGGGAGACGGGGGACTATTAAAAATCATGGGCAAATGCAGGAGATACCGGGAAATACAGGAGGGTTGGCAACCCTGATATCCATAGTCGTTAATCTTATCCCACTCTTTCAAAATCCTGAGTCAGGATTCGTATCTAAACATACACTTCCGAGCTGCTTGATCGCATTGCGTGGGTGTTTTTAACTCCGGTGATTATTAGTGACTACATAGTAA
The DNA here is from genome assembly GCF_040183065.1 of Periplaneta americana. Classification (NCBI taxonomy): domain Eukaryota; kingdom Metazoa; phylum Arthropoda; class Insecta; order Blattodea; family Blattidae; genus Periplaneta; species Periplaneta americana. Next base: position 176,566,052 of record NC_091120.1, on the reverse strand, counting down.
TGGCTAAAGAGTGTTTTTCTTGCACAAAATGTTCACTTTTGTCCATGACATAGGCTCAGAGAAAAAAAATATTTAATATTGTTATTTTTTAATATTGTAAGATTTACCGGTATCTATCCCTTTAACTCCTACCCCACTTATTATTTTACTAAATTACATAGCATCTAATGACTAATATTTCAACAGAAAAACAACTGAATGGTGAATTGGCAAAGGTGAAATAAAGCTGGAATTGAATAAGATGAAAATTATAGTTTTTACTGCAACGTTATAGGTTATGGTCGCTCTTCCAATTTTTTATATTAAAATACGCGACACTTCAAGGGTTTTTTTTTTTAAATATCCATGCTTCCCCTTCCATAACCAAGTCGAGTTCCAAGTTCCAATGAAGTTCGAAGTACGGCATGAAGAACAACGAGAACGGTGTAGCCTAACCAGAGCTGGTCGCAGTTAGAGTTTTTCTCGGGGTTCACCCGTTTCCCTATATTAGGCTTCTACATCATTCCATCAACATTTCTCCATTTCATCATTTCATCATCATTCCATAGCATTCCCAGAACGCCAGCTGGCGACGCAGGGAGGGGCTGACCTCTATTGTTTTCGCTGTACGAAAAATCCTAGTGTAAACATAAGCACGTTGCTGTCATATCCGTGTTTGGCTCCCAGTCGAAACACTCACATGACGCAGGAAAATATAGTTCGTATTTGGAAACCACAATCTTGTATTATTAAAAAAAAATGAATTCTAGTTGTTAAATGCGATGAAACATTTAACTTTACTCATATGTAAAATGCTATGTAAAAGAAAAGCTACTTTTATATTTTCTTAAATAAATAATATATGTACTATGAACGCGGATGAATACCAACAGTAATACCGAGGTATAGTCCGACCATCGGATCTATGCCCCAGTAAGATATGCGAACTGAACCTTAATTCCTTTTCAGCCTCGGCAATTCATTTCTCTCTCTGTATTCCTATTTCTCTCTTTTCTATCCCTAGCACGGAGTGGTGAAAGAAATATTATTAAGCAAGTAATAGCATTTTGCATAAGTCAATCAGCGTCATCAGACCTACTTAAATTAAATTATGAATAAGTAATAATTAACCTTACATTACTAGAAGCAATATTCAAGAAACATGACATTGTTTAACGGAAGTTTGGCAACATCCCTATTCGGCAAGTTTCGTGGCCTGCTGTTTGACGTAGTGGGAGAGAAACGGGTGGAATGGGGTGAGTAGAGGCGTTAACTTTTCCAAGAACGACGACAGCGCTGAAGGGGCACAGATCCCATGGTCCGACAATAGTCTGTTCTTGTAACAAGCTGACATCACTTGAGCTCGTGGTTGTTCACGTAAGCACGCGGTACTGAAGTATGGCTTTTGCAACCTCAACTGTCCATTGTGAAGACATAAGACTTAAAAATAATTTAATTACAGTAATTATAAAATAAATGTTTACGAATGCAGAGTAGTGAGGTTAGGCCTACTTGACGAGTAACGGGAAATGTTTAACATGAAACAGAATGTACAACAGTAGGCGGGAACACGTACTGAGAATCTATGGCGCCAAACAGCGGCCAATGAAGCCTCACTTCAGTCACGTGCTATTGTTTACATTAGGATTTTTCTTACAGCGAAAAGATTTTATAGGAAAGGGTGGGGTTGCCTGCTCGAAACCGGGGTACTCAGCGAACCTTAGTGTAGTCAGCCGGTGTGGGTTTGGGAATGCGTTTAGCTTGAGGGTTAGCGCAATAGATGGCAAAAGGTCGCAGTGCTGAGTTATAGTACCTCCCTCGTGAAAATTCCATTCTGTTCGAGCACTTCGGCTTTATCTAAGAATCATATAAGATTACCGCTGGATTGCCACATCGTTGCATCATCACATTTAGACAGCCTCTTCAGTTAAGAGGATAATTTGCCAAGAATCAACTTACCCTTAACTCAGTGAATATCAGTTTTGCAACCAAAGTAAACTCATCTTTCGGTCTAATCAGACAATTATCAATACCACATATAGTAATAAGACAAACAATGCAATCCAAGTCCAAGGTCAAGCTCATGTCTGGAGCAATTTAAATTTCGATAATAGTTGTCTAGACTTAGGTCTGTGATAAAAAAATAATGTAATATAATTAAAAATTGACTCAATGAATATGAAATAAACTAGATCAGAAAAGGAACAAAACAAAAAAATGTAAAACAAACAGGTCCAGATGGATTACATCCAAAATTGTTGAAATATTGTGGGTTATTATAAAAATTAAGAATTTTACATTTGATGAGCATGTACCTAACCTAAAATCTAATAATATTCGTGATAACTAAAATAAATATGAGGTTTAACCCTTAAATTGGCAAAACTTCTTCTCTCACACTAGTTTATTAAACCTTGTCGGACTGTAAAGAAAACAACTATCGCAATGTCCATATTTTATATGTTGTCCAATATTATAGTATTGTGAAATTTTAATTTTCCTACCAATTTTTTCTATTGTTCTGTTAAAATTATAAGATATAACCTATTAACCTGTTGTCAATTTAAGGGTTAAGCGTTTAATATAGATGGTTAAACTATAGTAGATCTAATAATATTTATGTGATATTCTCATTTTCTTATACCTTACAATATAGGCTACACTATTAATTGTTAATAAGTTATCTGTGGCTCAAAAACAATTCTTTACTTGTCCTTTTAATAGTTAATTCTATTTTAATGCACTATTATTGTTATTGTTATTATATTATTATTACTATTATTATTATTATTATCATTATCATTATTATTATCATTATTATTATTATAATTATTATTATTATTATTATTAAATGACACAAGTAAAAGAATAAGTTCTAGCTGCCTTTTATCTTTCGTAAAATTAATAGTCTGGCTGATTGTCAAATTCTTCAAAATGATGTTAATTCACTTGCACTATAGTCTGTTGAAAATGGAATGAAAATTAATCAATCCAAAACTTTTGTCATTTTATTCTCACGGAAAACTACTTCCCTAAAATTTAATTATTCTCTTAATAATGTCATAATTACTAGGAAAGATTGTATTAGAGATCTTGGTGTGTTACTTGATTCTAAACTATATTTCCATGATAATGTGCTATATATTTATACCCATTCATTAAGAGTACTTGGTCTAATTAGATCTATAACATTCTTTTTCCACTGCTATGTGTTTAATAAATTTATACTATACGTTGATTAGATCCAAGTTTAAATATGGACCTATTGTATGAACGCCATTACTTTCACTGACTCCGCTAAATTGGAGAATATTCAAAGAAAATTTATTTCCTTGTGTTCCTACAGAGTTTTACCTAATTCTGACGATTATAAATATGAGATTAACTGCAAACTGCTGTAGTTTATTTGCCAGACGTCAAGATCTTGATTAATTATTTTTTTGTAAAGTAATTAAGGGTGACAATGATTGTGAATCCTTCTGAAGCGATATCGGTCTTCGTATTCCTGCTAAGAGTTTAAGATTAAAAAAAAATCTTTTATAATAGAAATTCTAAATCTCTCTCTCCGGTCTGCAGAAGTATAAAATATGCTAATTTGCATGGATTGAAGTTGGATCCATTTAATGTATAGTATATGCGTTTTTGAGTTTTATGTCAGTTGTTATTAAATTATGTCTTTTGTTTTGATATGTATTATTATAATATTATTCTCGTCATGTTTCATATCATTTGTATTATATAATTTGTATGATTCCATCTTTTCATTTTCAATTATCATTATTTTTAATTGTCATTATTTTAATTATTCCTATGCATTTTTATTGTAATTTCTATCATTGCTAATGTTTTTGTTATGAAAATGTCATGTGTTGAACTGTTATTGGCCTCTGGCTGTTGTACAACACAGTAAATAAATAAATAAATTAATCAATAATTAAATAAATAGATATATAGATAAATAAATAAATAATAAATAAATAGATAGATAAATAAATAAATAGATAGATAAATAATTACATAGATAGATAAATAAATAAATAGATAGATAAATAAATAGATAAATAGATATATAAATAAATAGATAGATAAATAAATAGATAGATAAATAAATAAATAGATAAATAAATAAATAGATAAATAAATAAAGATATAGATAAATAAATAGATAGATAAATAAATAGATAGATAGATAAATAAATAGATACATAGACAAATAAATAGATAGATAAAGAGATAGACACAACAAATTCCACAATATGGGACATCTGGCCGAAATCTACGACTGACCACTAGGATCCAGACTACAAAGCAGAGGTTAAATGAAAAATAATATGATTGCGGAGAGAATACGGAACAATGATAAATTTAAAAATAAAGTACAATTTGATTTCAGAGAAACATGAGATGAAAATACATTGAAGAGTAATGAGATGAAGTGAAAAAAAAAATTACATATTATTATACAAGTGATTGTGTAAAATGGATAAGGAATCTCTCAATACCATTAGATAAATTTTGTTAACGTCCTCATTAGAAAATTTAAGAGAAAGGAGAGTGGTTTTGGTTAACTTAAATGAAGTTCCCCTAGCGCCAAAAAGAAGTCCTTTCACTTCCCATATATTAATATTCATTTTGTATCTCTCACTGAAGTGAGGAATACATGGGTTGTAAATAGACTTCTTTTCATTGTTAACGTTATTGGCTTGTTGATCATCCTTCTCGAAACGGACAGTGGGGTCAAGAATGAGGCTTCTTTGATTCCAGCGATCGATGGCTATAATGTCTGCTCTTCTCGTTGACCCATTCTCAGCCAAGCAGTGCACTTCTTCGTAAACCTCCCACTTGGCCTTCCGAAGAGTGGTTGCGATGGAGCTTCTCACTTTATGGTGGCGATTATTCCTCAGTAGTTCTCCTTTAGGGCAATAGATAAATAGATAGATAAAGATAGATAGATAAATAAATAAATGAATGAATGAATAAATAAATAAATAAATAAATAAATAAATAAATAAATAAATAAATAAATAAACAATTTTGTACATTGTTACACAAATACAACATGATTAATCTACCTATTTCAAAATAAATTCAATATGCTAATATTAAATTCATAATAATAAATACAAATATTTACATAAAGAAAAATTAATAAATTTTACAGAAGAAAGAGTAAGTCCAAAGGGCTGGATTCGGGAAGAGTACCTAAAACGCTCATTGCATTTCCGCGTTGAATAGCAATACTTAAGCGTTGACGCAAATAAATAAATGAATGAATGAATGAATGAATAAGTAAGTAAATAAAAAAGTAAGTAAATAAAGAAGTAAGTAAATAAGTAAGTAAGTAAGTAAATAAACAAATAAATAAGTAAATAAATAAAGAAAATACAGATTATACATTATATATAACACGAATACTTGGGTTCAGAAGAAATGTTTCATAATAACATACATTTACTGTAATCTATACTAATAAAAAAAAATTACCTTTCTTTTGAAAGAATTAAATATTGACACAGTTTTAGAGAAAATTATAAATTATAGACAGAAATGGAAATCTCATATACTCAAGATGCCTAGAACGAGGATGCCACGCCAAGCACTAAATTTAAAAAAAAAAAGAAGTAAATAAATAAATAAATAAATAAATAAATAAATAAATAAATAAATAAATAAATAAATAAATAAATAAATAAGTAAATACATAAATAAATAAGTAAGTAAATAAATAAGTAAATAAATAACTAAATAAATAAATACATAAAGAAGTAAATAAATAAATAAACAAACAAATAAATAAGTAAGTAAATAAATAAATAAATAAATAAATAAATAAATAAATAAATAAATAAATAAGTAAATAAGGAAATAAATAAATAAACAAACAAATAAGTAATCATCATTATTATTATAATCATTGTCGTTAACATTATTATTATTATTATTATTATTATTATTATTATTATTATTATTATTATTATTATTATTATAGAATGGTCCGAAAGTTTCTCACTCCTATTGCATTTTTGTCAATCAACTTTATTATTTTATCATTACTTCAAAACACTGGCACTTTCATGCTGTTCTAATAATATTAACGTTAGCAACAATTGTCCTGGCTGAATTGAAGTCCACCTCCATTGCGTAAACAGCATAGGCCTACATGTGAAGAAGTGTTATCTGAAATTGAATGATTTTTCTTCCCCTCTCAGCGTCATTGCTCTTTTTTTACCATTGATAGTTAAGTTAGACACTAAAATATATTTTCGAAATCTTCAGAGTCTAATGTTTGGGATTCAGTACACGTAAGAAGAAGTTTATGAATGTAAAGCGTTTTAACATTCGGTTACTTAAAAACCAAAAGTTTCTCATCCGGGGTGAGGAACTTTCCGTCCATACTTTCAGTTGACAACAGTGTGATAATTAATCATTATTTAGAGTAACATTTATTGCCATTAAAGCTTATTTTATCGATGTTTGCAGATGTTACTCTCACCATGAGAGCATGTAAAGTCTAAAATTCAATATCATTATCAGTCCAGTATATCAATCAAACAGCTCAGTCGAACTTTGAAAGTTACCAGAAATACATTAAGAAGTAGAAAAGGAATGACGATAGTGACATCATAGACACTTAAACATGTGGTTAATAACCCTGAACAGACTTGGCTATTGTAACTTCCAATTTCTCGTTAAAATTATGGTTCCTTGGGGTATATGTCGTAATATTAATAGACAGTTGAATATTGTGCATCAGTAACAAACTGTTGATGGAGCCTACTACCGAGAAAAAATTCTGTCTCTGTACCAGAAAAACATGCATGACCCTAGACAATTTCAACTTCGTTCACTTCGAATTCTAACGCAAGATGATTCATCAGCACATATTGCAAAACAAACTAGGAATGACATTCGAAATAACTTCAATGATGCTTGGACTCATTGGCCGAAAAACCATCCCGACTTAAAAGTCATTCAGAATTTATGGGCTAGACTACAGGCAGTGTGTTTAGAGATATAGACCACGCACCAGACAAACGCTCAATGAAAATTTTAAGGAAGAATGGGCATTTATTGACCAAGAAATAATCATGATTTTGATAGAGAGTTTCCGAAAATGCATTTGGGAGTGCCACAGCAACAATGGACGTCACACAAATTACTGAAAACCATGGTAGATCATTAAATGATATATTTTTTGACATTTGAAAAATAAATATGATAATTCTATTTTTAAACCAGTAAGGTGAGAAACTTTCGGACCACCCTGTATTATTATTATTATTATTATTATTATTATTATTATTATTATTATTATTATTATTATTGGAGGATTTATATGCGGATGACTTGAATATGTTAGGAGAAAATCCACGAACGATTAGGGAAAACGCGGAAATTTTACTTGAACCAAGTAAAGCTATAGGTTTGGAAGTAAATCCCGAAAAGACGAAGTATATGATTATTTCTCGTGACCAGAATATTGTACGAAATGGAAATATAAAAATTGGAGATTTATCCTTCGATGAGGTAGTAAAATTCAAACATCTTGGAGCAACAATAACAAATATGAATGACACTCGGGAGGAAATTAAACGCATAATAAGTATGGGAAATGTCTGTTATTCGGTTGAAAAGCTTTTGTCATCTAGTCTGTTCTCAAAAAATTTGAAAGTTAGAATTTATAAAACAGCTATATTACCGGTTGTTCTGTAAGGTTGTGAAACTTGGAGTCCCACCTTGAGAGAGGTGACAGAGATTAAGGGTGTTTGAGAATAAGCTTCTTAGGAAAATATTTGAGGCTAAGAGGGATGAAGTTACAGGAGAATGGAGGAAGTTACACAACACAGAACTGCACGCATTGTATTCTTCACCTGACATAATTAGGAACATTGTATCCAGACGTTTGAGATGGGCAGGGCATGTAGCACGTATGGACGAATCCAGAAATGCATATAGGCTAGAGTGTTAGTTGGGAGACCGGAGGGGAAAAGACCTTTGGGGATACCGAGAAGTAGATGGGAGGATAATATTAAAATGTATTTGAGGGAGGTGGGATATGATGATAGAGATTGGATTAATCTTGCACAGGATAGGAACCGATGGCGGGCTTATGTGAGGGCGGTAATGAACCTGCGGTTTACTTAAAAGCCATTTTAAGTAAGTAAGTAAGTAAAGTATTACTGGAGGATTTACTGTTATTCATAGCTTATTTCATTCCGTTCATGGGAGACACTCAAATCTTAGAGCATATCGTATTTTTATAGTAATTCCTGTTATAGCGGAAGGCCATCGTTTCGCAAGTCCATATAATTGAAAATTAGGTTTTCCTCTGCAAAAATAATTAAATTAGGACTAAGAAACATTACTAAATCCTTTTTTTTTTTTTTTTTTTTTTGAATTCCTATAATTTGAATGTTGTTCAGAGTTGTTCGAATAAACGTTTGGTATACCAGTTATTTAGTTTTTAGTGCACATAATTGTCAATTCTGGTTATTAATTATTACTGTTGTTTTTACTTCAGTAAGGTTTTTCAGTGTGAATAAACATGATAATGACAATAATGATAATAACAACAACAACAACAATAATAATAATAATAATAATAATAATAATAATAATAATAATAATAATAATAATAATAATACAGTTTTTTCAACAACCTCACTAAAGATTTTGATTTATCTAGAGAAAATCAAAACTCGAGTGGAATTTAGTTGACTATTAGCCTACACGATTAGAAAAAAGTTTATAAAGGTTAGAAGAAATGAAGTACTCTAATGCAATAAAATATTAATTGACTTACTAAAATTCTATTTCACTAATTTACAAAAACGTTTGAACGAAGCCGCCATTTTCTGTTGACTGTCTATGCGGTAAACAAATGACGATCGCGAAGCATGTTTTATAGTACCGTAAAGAATTTGCAGTTTGAAATGTTGGCAAACAAAGAAACAAATGATAGGGAGATGATAAAAACAGAAGAAAGTATATAAAGATTAGAAGAAAGTACTCTAATATAATAAAATAGGTATTAATTTATTTACTAAAATTCTATTTCACTAATGTTAGCTTCACCAAAACGTTTGAACGGAGCCGTCATTTTCAGTTGACTATCTATGCGGGAAACAATTAACGATCGCAAAGCAAGTTTTATAGCACCGTAAAGAATTTGCATTTTGAAATGTTGGCAAACAAAGAAACAAATACTAGGGTAGTGATAAAATTGCAGCGATAAACAGATATGATTGGTTGAAACACGTCCTCTCGTACCGTTTTATTAGTCAAAAGTAGTATGACGTAGTAAAAGTGTAATAGTCACTGTGAATAAATATGATAACAATAACAATAATAACATTATATCTGATGCATGTAAGCTATTAGATAAAACATTGTAATAAATATAAATAGATCATTTTCTTAATTAATAACGGTGTATGTTTCCACATAAATAATTTTCTTAGCATCGCCACAGATACACTTTATTGTACTTATCACTATCTCTATCACTAGAGAGTTCTTAAAATTTATATTTTCCCCGCCTGTCATAAAATATTTTGATATGATACCTCTTGCACCAAAGGGGAGATCTACTGGATGTTCAGTTCAAAGTGTGTCATGGCTCGCTGTATGCCGTCATGTGGCTAGTCGATGAGCCTAGAGAATTCAATCTTCCTACACTTCCGCAGAGGTGTATTACCTATGTGTCAGAGAAGTTGCATAGCAAGTACGGCGTTCATTCTGAAGAGTACTTACTGATAAGTACGGCAACGCCGGTAGTGGCAGGAATATGAACTGTTTGGAAACATGTACTGAGGTGGGTTTTTTCTTACTGTCGGGATATGGGGAGAGGGTTAACCCTAGCAATACCAAGCTATTTTGATGACCTGTAGTACCAAGGGGGGGATATTTTGTGACCACTATAAAAATGTTTAATTTTGAGCATCTTTTAAATATTTGTAATCGGCAAATAGCATGTACTACTATAAAAGATAAAAATTTAAATATCATTGTATATTTTCGAACAATTTACTTCAACAAAACAGTCTGAAAATATTACGTATTATTATTTTCACCCTCGTTGTTACATATTGAACAAACCACCGTTTCCTTGTTATAGGCTACTTATACCAAACTTACAATCTGCAAATACTGTGTACTATACGGATACATAAAGCAAAAAACGTTTAAATGTTGTCGTATATTTTTCAGCAAGTACTTGAATGCAACAGTCCAGAAAATATCATAGAACTGGAAAATATTATGCATCACTTTCTTCACATTAGTTCTCACACAGTGAACAGGACACAAGTTTTCTTGCTTTGTTTACCACACTTACAATCAGCGAATAGTATGTACTATTATGAAAGAAAAAAATTGAAATGTTATTGTATATGTTCCAACAAATACTTTAGTGTAACAGTCACAAAATAAATTGTAAAATGCTACACATCACTTTCTTCACACTCGTCCTCACATATTGAACAGACCACAGTTTTCTTGCTATTTTTACTACATGTGTACCTTTTACAAACACTGCAAATGATTGTTGTCTTGCTCACTTTGTTGTACTTTTCTATTTTTGATCGGCAGTCTCTAGTACACAAATGGCATCGACCCTTACCACCATAAACTTCTTTTGCTCCACTTGTCTGCTTGATTTTCCTTTTCAGAATTCCTTCCATTGCCGAAATCACACACTTTTGCAGTCCTGTAACATTTCTTGCCCGTTCAATATACGGAGTTATGAGCTTCAATCCCAATTCTTGTAGATAAAGTCGCCGCTGATTTGGTTTCTTCTTATTCCAGGCTGGAAAGTTCAGTATAAATGTGGTGTAGCCATTTAGAGCTGCTATATCAAGAAGTGTGTAGAAAATAGACACTGGCCATCTTCTGGTAGCTCTTTTTGTTGAATATTTGCGTACCATTTGATCCACTGTGTCGACACCGCCTTTAGTGTCATTGTAGTATAGATTTATTACTGTTTTCTTCTTTGGATCAGATGGTGCACCAATTGCATCATCATAATGTTGAGTGGATAACATAAGAAGGTACCGCTTAGGTTTTTCACGAGGGATGTATGAAACAATTGTAATTGGAACACTTCCAGTATCAGGATCACTGAAAGCAAATTTACTGGAATATAATTCTCTTCCAGAAACTTCTTTGAGTTCTTGAGGAATGTGTTTCCTATTTGCCTGCAAAGTTCCAACAAGAGTTAGCTTGTGATTGTTCCATAGATCCTCAGCCAAGTCAACAGATGTGTAGTACCTGTCTGTGGTTACATTGCGCCCGGAGTTATTTATAGGATGAACCAAACGTTTTACGACAGCTGTAGCTGAATTTGTTTGTTGCGCTGTATTCTTATTCTTCCCTGCATATGGTTGCATACTGATAACATATCTTGACTTTGAATCTGTAAGCATACGTATAAGTATGCCATACTTCCCAGGTTTATCCTTCATGAAAACTTTGAAGGGACATCTTCCACGGAATAATGTAAGCATTTCATCTACAACAGTGTGCATTCCAGCAGAATAATATTTTGGTAAAACTGAGTTCATTTTGTTGAATACTTCACGCATTGCGGCAAATTTATCAAACTCCCTGCGTTCATTTCGTGTGTTTTTGTTATCAAATCTTATTATTTTAGTTAGCTGCTGGAATCTAGTTCGGCTCATAGTAGCAGTATAAACAAATCTTCCAGGAATATTGGACCAAAGATCTGTAACAGCTGTCTTGCTATCACTTTCTTTGCCCATAAAGATAAGAAGCCCTATATAAGCAAGGAATTCAAGTCTACTTGTTCCTGGTACTTTCTGCCTAATCGCTTCTTCATTAGAATACTTTATAATGCTGTCTACAATTTCTGGAGTAAAGAACTTTTCAAACGACTCTATTATTGTGGCCACTTTACCTTCACTTCGTAGTCCTTCGCGTTCTTTCACAATATTCTGTGCAGCTCGTCTTGATATTCGAGGTGGTTTGGAAACGTAAACTCTTCCAGTACTAGTAATATATTTATCACTGATTTCAATTTCAGATAAGTTGTCAGGGTCATCTTCAGAACTGGATTCCACTTCATCCCCGTCCACTTTGTCACGCATGATACACTGGTCTTCAGGTTCACTCACTACTTCACCATCGTCATCATTTTCAATTTCAGTTTCGGAATCTGTAGATTCTTCCAATAACTCTTCTGTGGTCTTTCGACTCATTGCTAGTAGACTGAACAACAAATGTAATTGTCGGAAACAAGTAGGATACATAAATATCACACCACTTCATCAGACCAATCAGGTGTAACAGAAATAGAAAGACCAAATATGCCCATTGTAGGGACAGTAGGAGCGTAACAAAAAAAAGAATAAATATGTCCATTGTTGGTGCATTACATGTGTAGTAACACAAAAGCACAAAAATTATATTGGCCATGAGTCCTGCATCATTCTTGAAATAGTTGAAATAACGTGAAATCTTGTATTATGGGTTACACCATTTACTAAGGGGCGGATATTTTTTGACATATAGTCGTGTTTTGGTAAAACTATCAGTGAAAACTATTAAACAATAACACAGTAAGATAGAAAGATTCATAACCGACAATAAATAGTATTTTCGTATTTTTAATACATCAGTTAGATATTGAAAATATAAATTTTGGATAAGGTGGACACAAAGTACCCCCCCCCGTTGGTATTGCTAGGGTTAAGACGATTTCTTACGTATTTGTTGACATTAACTTGGACGGTCAACATGGACACGGAGCATTTGATTTGTGTTGTGGAATGTTGTCGTACGCAACAACAAATACCCTGCGTACGACTTGGCCGCGCAAAACATAGTTCGAAAGAGGTTATGGTAGCACACAGACCGTACAGACCGCCATCTGTTGCTACGACGTTCAAGTTAAGCCGTACACGTTCTCAAGTTCAGATTGAACGCCTTGATTAATAGGCAACTTCTCTGACATAAAAGCTGAAACTCGCTTCAAATCGCTGACTCACAACAGTGACGTCATGACACACTTTGAAATGAACACTCAGTATAACTGAAACTTGATTAATATATTTCAGTGTTATTTGTATTTATCCTGGTAATAATGTACAGTTTGACTCGTAGACACTTTGTTTTTCAGCATTAACTTCCTATGATTGTATGAGAAGATTCGAAGAGAGCGTCAGGATGTAGACCTTCGGCTCCCCCTCCTATCAGTAATGCATAACACAATATCAATACGGCGGTTGCTGTCGTCTGCGATACATCGAAATTTTTTTGTTGATTTTCGAGTTCGTTATTTTTTTTTCCTGATTATTATTATGCTTATATAAGTTGTGTTAACTCTAGCTAAATGGTTTTATATTTTATTTTATCAGTCTTAGTTATTATTATTATTATTATTAATAATTAATTAGTATTACTATTTTTGTATTATCTCAGTCACTTTTATTCTATTATTATTAGTATTATTATTACTATTATTTCTATAATCATCATTATTATTGATTCATTTCGGGTATCTATTCAAATGTACCATTTCAAATGTAAGTTATGAATAAATCTGAATTTGAATTTGAATTTTATTTTACTCTACCCGACAGAGTTAAGGCCGACAGAGTTAAGGGTCTATTCCTCAAAAGTATGGTATAATACAGCGTTTCTCAAACTTTTCTGAAGTGGGGACCACTTTTTTAAGTCAGAACAGTTCCACGGACCACCTTACTCTTGTTCCCTTCGAAAGCAAATTTATCATTTATGTAGCATATTTTAATATCAATATACAGTACTTACATTTTAATGTAGATATAATTAAAATTAATTTAATTTAATTAGTTTTATATTAGTATTAACTAATTAAGTTAATGTTAATAGAAGAAAATTTCTTATATCTGCAAAAAGAGAAATAAAAAAAAATTAATACAGAAACATGCCCGATTTTCAACAGGTAAAGATGCAATTTTGCATGTTCTATTATTGGTGTACGACGTACAGTACGTGACCATTTCAATGTGCAAACTATTAAGAAGGTCATAAATACATGAAAAGGTTCGGTACTTTGGTCCTGTTATGAATTCGGGTAGTCCTTATATGGGTTACAGGCGCGGCGCCAGATGTGCAGGGGAAAGATAGCGAGAAACACCACGTTCATAGTGCTTTAAATCCTTTTTGTTTTTGTTGAGAGAAGAGTGGGAAGTCGATAGACGGGTAGGGTAAATAAATTTCATAAAATGTCAGTACCGGGAGAAAAAGCGAAAGGCGATTGCGATGTGTCATTTACAAACTCTGAGATTTTGAGCTATAGTGTGATACGGAATTCGTTTGAATTATATTTTTTCTTCTGTATTTTTTGAAGGACCACAAGGGCAGACCTCTAGGACCACAGATGGTCCGCGAACCATAGTTTGAGAAACGCTGGTATAATATATTACAATGTATTGAGCTGTAACTAACAGTTATTAGTAGAATTGTGTTACACGAAGGTTTCTTGTACATTTGTACTTCATTACTCTGTACTTACAATAGGATAGCCTATATCTCAGGGGGAGAACAAATAATTGTTTGTATGCATCTGAAGCCTGACTATTGCAATATGTAGCTAGTCTAGTCTAGTCAGCGATGTATACGGAGGGGGAAAGGAACTGGATGCCCTACCCCATTATCTCCTGGCCGAGTTGCCTCATAAGTTGTGTATTCTTGGTATCACTTGTGAGGTTCAGACCTGTCTTCGGACAGTTTACTAAACAACAACAACTTACAACAGTACATTGATCTGTTCCACGTACGTATTAGTCTTAGTCAGTCTGTTGTAATTTTACTATTAACTTCAAATACCGGTGAACTTTTTGTGTAATTATCCAAGACAACAGTTGACTGAAATAATAATAGTCCAATAGTAGTAAAAGTGCTGATAATGATAATGAGAATATACGCGTATACAAAGAAAGAATAAATTTCCATTTTAACTCTGTATTTGAGTGCAATGAATGTTTTAGGTTAAGTATGAATGTTTGAATGTATATATGTGTCTTTAAGCAATATACCTTTCGGTGAGGCGGTACTTCACATTATTAGTATACCGTGCCGTCTCCCCGTTTTACACACCTCTCGTATAAGTCAATTAGGACATTACTTATTTTTAATTTATTATTGCAATCCTTCCACTAATGTTTCTTGTCTGTCATCAATTCTTCTTCTACTTTACTCCTAACTCATCATTATACCAAACATACTGTAACCCCCCTCACTCTACATCTCTAATTATTTGCACTTTTCACTACTCCCTTTTCCACATTGCTACTTTTTAGCTCTTAGTTTTCTTTCCTTCCCCTCCACACCATTTCCTTAAGTCATACTATTTTTTTTCCTTGTTTTCCCCTCTTCCTTCATCACTGCTCCCTGAACTATCTCTTACTTGCGTTACTCTACTTCTAGTCAGCCTCGATTTAGATCTTAGGTCCTTCACCCGCTTCGGAATTGCTCCCATCTGATGTCCACTATTTCCATTCGCTTGCATTGAGGTCTTGTTCTGCTGAGCTTGCTGAACTTGCTGAATACCAGTTCGCGTCACTCCTGTGTTTTAGGTTAAGTGCACTTGAAGTAGAAGAACTTTTCATTAACATTAGACATAAATTAGAACATCCAACGAATCGAAATAAATCATTATCAGCTAAGCATCAGTCACTAAATACACTTCAATGGTTTGGTAATGGTAATATGACATACCAGATATGCATGGAATATAGAAATTTTCAGTGTTTAGATCAATTCACTCTGTGATACTACTATCAGATATGATACAATTTCAGTACAGCTCCTTATTTTTATTTTATTTTACTTTTTTTTTAAGACTTTAGCTAAATGTAAAAAAAAAAAAAAAAAGGCTTTCCTTGCCTCTAGCTCTTTTAAAATAAGTAATTTCGTCTCTTTTAGGTTTCATAAGAATTTTCCTTGTTCGCGAAACAATAACAAACAAATTAGATCGATACTTGCACAATATCTAGACTAAAATTACACACGGAAAATTACAAAGGTCATCTTAAAGTTGAAGATTAGGCTACGTTTAAATATTGACAAATAGGTACACAACAGAGTATTTAAATTATCATTATTCGTGATAAAGTAATTCACACAAATATCATGAATGATAATAAACAGTTTTTTGCATCCTAAAATACGAATTTATTTTTTATTTTTTAGTTGGTTATTTGACGACGCTGCATCAACTATGAGGTTATTTAGCATCGATGAGTTTGGTGATAGCCAGATATTTGGCAAGATGAGGCCGAGGGTTCGCTATAGATTACCTGACAATCGACTTACAATTGGAGAAACCTCGGGAAAACCCAACCAGGTAATCAGCCCAAGCGGAAATCGAACCCACGCCCAAGCACAACTCTGGTGGCTACGAATGTATTGCCAAGGATGTTAATATAACCTAATTCAAGGTATGATGTCATGTAGCAAGCAACCGTTTCTCCACCATACACTTTTATGACGTCATTAATAACTTTTTGCTAATACCACAATCTAGTATATACAGTCACGAAGCTCAATATGTAGGGAATATGCATCCATAGATAGTTGCTAACCTCTAGGATCGTTACTATCGCCTCATCACAGACAATGCGAAATAGTACTGGGACAGTCTATTGTTTCTAGTACCCTCAACAACTCAAGCTTCGTGACTGTATATACTGTACTAGACTGTGCTAATACTATACAAATATTCATATTTTCATAGAATAGGGCCCAGGTCTACAATAAGATAATAAATCATAAGTGATTCTCCTATCTGTACAATAACGGACCACAACCAATCTTCTGAATTAATGTTTATGGTAAGAAATACACAAATCTGAGTGCTGACCTGAGAGGATAAAAAGAAAGGAGGCAGCACTCCAAGCAAATATGCTTGATAGTCGGTGCGACGGATATGACGTCAAACTACACCTTATATGCCCCATAATCCTCCGCGAAATACCGCAATCACCAAATATTCAATTGCTACTTTCCGTTTCGGTCATACGTAAACGGTTTAGAATGGATGTGGAGGTAACAGGAATATTAGCAGATTATTGTATCAATGTACATTTCACTATATATTTATTAAAAGTATTATGGTTGCGACATGGACTGAACACTTCATTTCCAAATTCTTTCTTTTATCAAGAAGGATGTTGGCACTCCTTCACATGTTAAAGCATAGGGGAACATATCAAAGGACATATTCTACAGTTCAGCAGAGCAGAATATTAGCTTATTTAAAAAAAGTAACACTTGGTGAACTTGATTACACTTTTGAAATATTTAAAACAACATGAAACAATTTGTAACCGTAATAATATGAACCAAACAGCTGATAAACACACCGGAAAAAGAGATGAACTATGGGTAATTTGACGGCCATACTAGTACACCTTTTTGGTTCCACCGTTTCAAGCTTGTGGCGCAGGATTGATGCTGACATAGAAATGATACTTCGCGTATTATCTGTGTAGAGATGGGAACGATATATTGGTTTTTACCAAATACCGATATTTTCGTTTCGATATAGCGATATATCGGTATTGAAATTTTTATTCAATATATCGTATAATAGGCTATAACGGTTTTCTCATAAAGTTATAGTTTTTTTGTGGAATTATTATCATTATCAACAACAACAACAAAATCCACACTAGATAATTCCGATAAATCCCGAGATATGGAACTAATGAAGGTGGATAGTTACATAATTGTGCAACCTCACTCAATACCTTGCTCTAATTGGCTGGACTGGAATTCTAATTCAAACTGTTTAATATGCAGCACCAAATTCAAAATGCAGCGTGTGTGAACGTGAGACAAACGAGAGGTTTATCTACTATTGTTTCAATATCGTTATTAATGTTCTCCAAGGAGGAGCAACTCCCACCCTGAAAGGGAACCGTCTGACCTCAATACGGGTGTCAAAACTTTTATTTCTATATTCTGAAATTGAAAGATAAACAAGATTTAATGCCGATGTGACATTTGTTTACGGCTATGATTTCTATGCACAACCTAGTACTGACATTGTTTTCTCATTATGTCTTTAGTGCATAAAAATTGTATCCCTATCATCACCATTGTTGTTTGGAATGTTGGAGTGTAACAATAACTTGCAGTGGGAACTTACTATAGAAGAAGGATTGTATCAAATCAACTGTGAAGTTTGTTAAAACTTGTGATATTAAATACGGTTTACTTATTTTTAAAAATAATTACAAGTTTTGTTTACTTACATTTAAAAATGATTACGTTGTTAGGTAGAAATTATGTCTGTGTCCTGGATTGAGTCCTATATAAAATTAGAATAATTGAATCGTGTTCCAATATGAAATACTCAACAATGTAGAGTTCACGTAACTCTTTCCCTCTATATCATTTAAGCTCATCTTACCGCCATCATAATTTTGATTTAGGTTAAGACCTACATCATATGATATTGAAAATGAAACATATTGTTTATTGTTACAATTTTACATTTTTGCTTTTGACTGTTATGATGTTAATTTGGACTGTAAAAAGAAATATAAAATTTAAGTGATTTTATTGTAATACAGTAAATGTACACCTGAAAATGCAATTTGCTTACGGAATAGCGATATATCGATAATCGTTCGATATATTGTATATTTTCTGCCATTTATATCGATTATCGAAATTAGGTTTGCAATATATTGCAATATTAATATATCGGTATTTAAATTATTTCCTCCATCACTACGTCTGTGTGCCTGTCAGTGTTGTCAACTGAAGATCCGAAAAATCTCCAAATAGTATTTGAAAAATCGCTAGATTCCTTATTATCAATAGATAAAGTATTATTTTTGTCGCTAGAGGGTGTTGAAGAAGTCACTAAATCCCTATTTAAGCAATAGAAAAGATACAAGAAACTGTCGCCGAAAAACTGTTAAAAATCGCTAGATTTAGCGACAAAATCGCTAAATTGGTAACACTGGCGCCAGCTCTGAAACCGTGCATTGGAGGAAGTGGGGAACGGGGGGACGTGACTCAGCACGGCCAGCTAGGGAGTGTGTGTGGGAATTTCCTCCCTAGTACACCTGATCACTTTAACAAACATTAGCTCTTGCATCTTACACCATTACCAGCTTATCGCTTCCACGCCGCATTCCTCCGCGGCGTATTTTTTAGTCTAGTATAGTACAGTCTTACGTCATCACCTCCACAGACAGTAGAAGCCATTGCACTGTAGATCTGTAGTTGAACCTTGGTCTAGTCACCTCGCGTAGGTTATGTGGGCGACAGCACGTGGAAATTTTACACGGAGTGCTACGCATTAATTTCGTTCACAGCATCCAGAGTCATATTTCAGCCACCGTAAAGGTACGGTCACACGTCGCTACTTTTGCAGCGATGAGTTCAAAAAACTGCGCAACTCTCGTACTGCGACGTGTGAACAACGGTGCAACCCGAAAAGTAGCGGCTGCCGAACCTGCTGCCCGCTACTTTTTCATGCTGCGCGCAGCTTAAAAGTAGCGACGCGTGAACAGGGTTCCCAGGGTTGCAGCCGCAGCATTTTTGATATCGGTTTTGTTGAAACTTTTGCTGCGGTTGCGACCAGTGTTGCCACCCAAATGTGCCAATGATACTTTTATTGTTTGGATATATTTTAATGTTAGATGTGATGAAAATAAATTATTTGTAACAGTTATTAAATGCACAACACAGTCTGAGCATATTTGCTGACGATATAATTCACTTTTTTTAATTTTATGTAGCGTAGTTTCAAATAGGAGGGTTGCCAACATTGATTACGTGAATATGCTGTTGGTTATCATTTAAGTATATAGGCGTTTTTAAAAGCTCTATAGTAAAAATAATGCCAATTTCTGAATACTAGTTAGGATAGAAAAGCAAATAATAGATAAGTAAGCTTTCGCATGAGTTTATTAATAATGCGAACATAACCACAAAATGTATATTAAAAGTCAACACGGAGATGGAAACCTGCAGCATGACTGCGGCTGCAAAAGTAGCGCCTTGTGTGTGAACAGACTCGCAACCTCCAGTTGCAACTTTTGCAGCACTCGGGTTGCACAGCACGAAAAGTAGCGTGCAGCGCGCTGCTTTTGGCTTACGTGTGAACACGACACGCAACTTTTGCAGCTGCAGTACAAAAGTTGCGCTGCAAAAGTAGCGACGTGTGACCGCACCGTAATGGCTACCTATGCCAATCAGTCTGAACCATCTCACTTCCAGCACGTTTGACCGAACCTTCGAACATAAAATAGATAGAAGGGGCAAGGCTTGTTGGGTAGTGTCACCAGAGTTCGATCAGTTGATCTAGGGCAGAAGCGATATGGGATATGGGAAGGCCAATGTATGTCTAATGGAATATGAGTGTTTTGATTGATTTTGGCACAAAAAATGAGAAATAACCATAATATTTCGTAGGTAGTTACACTTGATGAATATTAATAACCTCATTGCAATGTATTAAAGCGCGATAACGTTATTTAATTATGTTTATTTCGGAAAACTTCAATACGTGTACGATTTCCTCATTGCCAGCAATTTATCTTAAAAAAAAAAAGAGCAGAAGGGTCTGTGTTTGTCGAATGCTCATCATCACGCTTACGAATTCAAATACAGAAAGCAAATAGGGGTAGGCCTACCTCAAGTTATCAAATTACCCCATTTGTTTCGTGTTCCTGTTTCAGTTTTGCAATCGAATCTTCAATAGGTCTCAAGTTATTTCAACAAAGCAACTACAGTGTCCTATTAAATTGTAGAAATGGTAATGGCTAGGGCTAGGATTTTGATGAAATTGCATCTTTTTTCTAGTAAGCCAGAAACATAGCTGCTTTAGTATTTATATGTTATGTGATAAATTGAGTGTTTTGAAACATAATTGTTTGGGTATTTTTTGCATTTTTTACCTCTTACAACTCATAAGAGCATTTTTATTTTATTCCGTCATTTTTGGGGTATTTTCATTTAATTTTGGCCATAAATCCCCATTATTAATGCAAAATATTTTTCATTTTCTTCGATATTTTCTCTACATATTTTTTCAATTAATACCCATTATATTGTATACTATTTTAATCGTTTTTCTACACAAATATTGTCATTTTAACGTAGTACACCCTCACGTAATGGATCAGTCCAACCATCCCTTCAATATAGACTCCTCTATACCTGCTAGTTCCGGATAAGAGTGGCCTTGTGGTGGACTACATGGAACTACATCAGGCAAAATAATTAATTAAAGTGTACTACTTAGAAAAATTATGTAAAATTAAATAAACTTGAATGTTGGTACTAGAATTTAATTTAATTACTAGTCTGAATATTAATATTCCTACTAAGCCAATTATGTAAGATCAATTTTTAGGGCATTTTTAAGGGCATTTTTGAAAGATTTTTAGTTCATAAATGCTTTGTTTTAGGACATTTTTTCATGATTTATAGGTCATCAAAATCCTAGCCCTAGTAATGGCATATAATTGCGCCCGCTCGGCCCCACTCCCTGCTATGCGTCTATGGATGAACTGAAACCGTTATTTAGGTGAAACTAGCGTTGAGGTAGTTCTCGTGATTTCGGAAGTGAAAATCACTTACTTTAGAAGGGATCGAATATGCAAGGCATAACAAACGCCTAAGCTAACCAAACCTAACTTATCACAGACTCGAATATGCAAGGTGTATAAACTGAGTACAAAGGGAACTACCTCAGCACTAGTTAAGCCGAAAATTGAATTACAGCACCACCAGTTTTCAAAACTATGTCAAGAAAATGACATCGAAGTATTGATCAATGATCCAGCAATTTCGGGGTTGGCGTTTCCTTTATTTCCTTGTCGCACTCAGCCAGTTGAGAGGTGTACGAAGCTTGTGACAAGGTTCCAGTTCCACTATGGGTAAAAAACATAGATGATTTATAAGGACATGAATTGATTCTAGAGCAGTTTTACCCAGGTTTGAAACAAAATCAGAATACACAATACATTTATACCTACAGGATGTAGCAGAATAACTATTCCTAATTTTCTGGTGTGATAGAGGACATGAAAACAAACATTTTTTTTATCAAGTAGTGTCCCGAAATGCTTCATATAAAAGACAGAGCTCATCATTTACATTATGGTTGTATTTATGTTTCAGCAGTTGTTTGGCCAGCACGTTCCCCAGATACGACTCCAGTTGATTTTTTTGTGTTTCGGGTCCTATTAAATCAATTGTTTATGAAACATCCATGGGCATAGCAGAAGAATTATTTGCTAGAATTATTTTTGCTTTTGACGAATATTGAAACCGATCATAGATATTTCGAAGTCGTCTTTCAATCATACGGCGTTATAATTTGTGTGTCAACAATGGTGGTCGCAATTTTGAACAGTTCCTAATAGTTCGTCAATACCATTTTCTTAATATCTAATATTATATAAAAAAGTTACTCTGTAGGTAATCATAGAAAGTTATTTACTTTCTATGATTATAGAGTAACTTTCCAAGTTCTTTCATGTTTTCCTTCATATCACTATCACTTGAAAACGAAGCATTTCGGACATTACTTTATCAAGAAAACATGTTTAATTTCATGTCCTCATAGTTATTCTGTTACACTCTATATATAGTTCTTGTTTCTAATAGTAAATAATTGTGATGCAAAAATGTAGCCGACAGTATGAAGTAACATTAGCAGCTGGCAATATTTAACAGATAACACTAGTCTACAAATTTTAACTTTGAAAATTGTGCCGAAATGAAACATTGTTACTATCCACATATTTGCCATGCTGAATCCAAAAATGGAACCCATTTTTTCAGCAGCACCCTCAGATTTTCAGTTATTACCCTTATTACACTTCTGAAAAGTTCGATACTAACTAAGCAGTTCCACATTTTTAATATCTAATTCAGAATGCACAAACATAGTCTTCCACTACTATAGTGGTGTTAGTACTAAAAATAAAGTATCCTTCATGTTATAATGATGTAAATGGCTATTTACATTTACGTAGTGGAAGGCAGGCATCGTTTTAAAACACTTTTTTGTGTATGTTGTAGTATTCTCTCTTTGTATGAACCAGCAGTAATCACTCATCATAGATGAATCCTATCAGTGGCGGCTCGTGGGTAAATTGTGTTTAAATGAGACAGGCTCATGCCAGTAGATTTACTGGCATTTAAAATAATCCTGCGGACAAAATTTCGGCACACCGGCGACGCTGATATAACCCCTGCAGTTGCGAGTGTCGTTAAATAAACCATAATTTAATTTTTTATATGAAGATTTGAACCTTAGAAATATCTAACTGGCGATGTTGTAGTTGGTTATATATACATGATACATCAATAAATGAAAAAAATAACTGAGCCAGAAATTGAATTCAGGATATTCAAGAGTACGGACCAGGGCGCTTGCCTCATTTATTGTGATGTTAGATGTTTCAGATTCCATTATGGTTTGAAAACATTCTAGCAATGCCTACTTATTCTCATGAATAACATTTACTGTTCTTATTTTAAATCCATCTTGTTGCCCCAGCTGATGGAATTATCTTTGAAACACATTAATCTAATACAGACTGTGTGGAGATCGACAGAAGAAAGCAGGGATACTGGGTAAATTATGAAAAAATATGCGAGCCTTCGTATTTTGTTTAGCGGCTCTTTCCATTATGATGGGCACTTCATTTCACATTTCTCCTGAATTGTTAAGGTACTGAACTGAATAGACTGTAAATATTGTACAGAATTAAACATTGTTGCACTTGTTATACTCACAACATTAAAGAAAATGTATTTAAAACTGCGCGCTACTGACAAACTGCTGCAAATTTTGCAGCGCCTGGAAAATCTGGAATCACGGCAAGGGGCAGCAGGGTGAAGGGGTAAAACTAAAGCGCAAAGCATCCGAGACGAGACTGGCAGCTGCAGGGGAGGAAATGGCTTCACCCTATAGTCCTTGTCTCTGGTTTCGCTCTGGCAGCACCAGGGGAGGAAGTGACTTCACTAACGATTGCGTGCATATTATTGAGAGCGAAATTAAAAAAAAAAAAAATCGACCCGCTAAATAGAGACTGTATAATAAATGTAATTCACAACATAAAACGAGACAAGAGCCACAAATGTCTGGGGGTGCTGCAGCTCCGCAGCCCCTCTTCGAAAGCAGCCCCTGGATCCTATCTCCCTTCATAACGCTGTTCCATCTGTAAAATGTCTTGGTGAAAGCGTTCCCTTTGTTTGTTACTAATTGCACCCAAGTTTTTAGGAAAGAAATCTAAATGAGAATGCAGGAAGTGAATTTGGCAGACATCCTGCATCCAAAATTCTTATAATTTTGAAAAAGATTCTGAATTAGTTCGTCATGATTTTCTTCCTTCTTGTTGCCGACGGACCCATTCACAACATTTTTAAATGAGTCCCATGCTGCACTTTCGTTTGGAGTTAATTTTTCTAAAAAAAATTGGTCACCCATCACTTTTTTAATCTGAGGTCCAATGAATATTCCTTCTTTTAATTTTGTATCACTCAAACTAGGGAATATTCTTCTTAGATATTTCAGACCTTCGCCTGTTGTGTCCATATCTTTCATAAAGTTCTTCATGAGCCCTAATTTAATGTGTAAAGGATGGAGATATATTTTTTGTGGGTCCACTAAAGGTTTAAATTTTACATTATGTTTTCCAGGAGTGAAATCTTCTCTTCTTGGCCATTCCTTGACTGTATAGTGATGTTGAGTATCTCGGCTGTCCCAAAGGCACAGGAAAAAGGATATTTAGTGAATCCACTCTGCATTCCATGTAGAAGACTTTAAGATCCCGCAAATATGCCAACAATGGTTTTCATATTTTAATGGCTTCAAGAATACGACACATGTTTTTGTACTGTATGTTTCTTTCATTGCTGCGCTGTATGCTACAGATATGGAGGGAAGTTTATTGCAATTGTGTAACAAAATGGCTTTCAGACTAATTTTAGAAGCATCTATAAATAAGCGCCGCTCTTCAGCATTATGTGTAATACCTAGTTTTAATCTGTCCATTTACATCGCTGCATGCACAAACTCCAGAACCTGTAACTATGAAAAATGGTAGATCCTTATTTATGTTTCTAAATACTGAAACATTAGCATCTTTATCCAGCACCTTCCATTCCTGAAGACGAGATCCTAGAAGCTCAGTCAGCTGTTTAGTTAAGTACAAATCACGTATACCAACCATTGAGTTCTACCTATGTTATTAAATGTGGCTTTTCTTCTCTCTCTCTCTTCATCTGGGATGTAGACGTCATCCCTTGGTGTAGAGGGCTGCACATCATCAGATGACGTTATGTCAGATTCCGATTCTTCTTGGTATGTAGAAGGTGGAATGGGAACAGGTAAATTTTCTCCGTGAGGTATTGGTCTTATAGCTGACGGGAGATTAGGATACTGAATGAGTCTCTTATTTTTTTAAGAAAATCCAGTAACATTGATTAAGCAGAAATAACAATCATCTTAGTGGTTTTTTTTGCTCACACCATATCATTGGTTCGGAAAGTTTTTAAAACTACGCCTTTGTTTCTTCATTTCATTTCACACAGAACAGCTCACACTACTAACAAAACCTCTACACTCGAACTAAACAAAGTACAGACTGTCTCTGTTTTCATTACCAGGTACCCTATAAGTCTATCTTATCTTTCAAGTATCAACAAACCATGATTCAGATGTGTCAAGTGAAGAGGGACTTGGCATAATGGATAGAAACCAAAGAAGCGCTGCTACATATATACTAGGTATTGAAAAATGTGTATAAATTCTATATTTACAACATTAAATTATTGAAATTTATTTCATGTGTACCTTGCTAAATGGGAATACGTATGCATATATCAAAATTAAACTTAGGCACCTGTGGCTTCCACCAATGTCCTCAAGCGGCCGGTAATGGAATCCACAGTCTTCTGGAGGAAGTTGCGTGGGGCATTGGTGATAATGCCCCGAATCCGTGATTCCAATTCTTTATCGTCTCTGGACGGATTATGGCATTCCTTCCTTTCTCCATTTGGCACCATCTCGAACGAAAACAACGGAAGTCCTTAGCGAGCAGCAATCTGCGCACTCTCGCGAACACATAGGTGATCGACCATCTTTGCTATTGTTGCCCGAACTGCCCCTCACGGCCATCATCTATACTACGGACGAACAAAAGTTCAAATTCTATTAAATGATTTATATATGCACACAATTTTCATTATGGTTCCATCGATATTAAAAATTCTACAGCCAATTAATAATATCTAGTTACTTCCCGCCCGCACTGTATTTGTGGCTATTCATAAAATATAATATTGTTGCAGTGCTCAGAAACCTGACGTGATGGGCAAAATCTGATTACATATTCGTAATCAGCGCATCAGACTTGGTAATAATCAGCATTCTGTTTGTCGGCACAAAAAATGTTGCAGACTAGTGTAATTTATCATGCATTATGTTCCACTTGAATTTAGTGAAAAATGCACTTTCGTTCTTCGTCCCCGTTGAAAGTCCAGTGTCGCGTTACAGAAAAATTGCTATCATATCTGACAATTGCCTACGTAATCATCAAAATATAGCTACATATTAAAATATAATGGAAGTTGTATTACGCCTGAAATGATAAAATAGGTGAGTCATATTTTTTAATTAAACATATTTTTATACAAATTACAGTATCTCAGAAAATGAATGAAACGAGATCAATAAGCCACAAAACAGTCAATTTAATTTTTTAAATCTTGAAATCTTAAAAACAATCCATAATAAAAAGAATAATAATTTGGTAATAGCAAAACTCATGCATATGTCACACACTTCTAGGTTATGTTAAGGTGAATCCCAAACATGTAAATGAATTAACCTGTTCCAGTATGAACTTTCCGATGAAAACCTTGCTTCTCACTGACAGGTAACCCTTGAAGGCCATAATTTTAGTTTTAATTGACGACAATTCCAAATTATAATTTTAAGCGAAACATTTATGCGGTTGACATTTGAGAAATGTGGTTACCCGGTGACGTCATCTAAGCACGCTACGTCACGCTAAGACCCGCGCTGTTCCGTTCAGGCTACTGATATGTGCATAGGCCATTCGGCATCTCGTGAAACCTGCCTGCGCGTGAGGGGAAGGAAAAGTGTACTGAGAAGCTTCCCTCCTTCGCTACGCTTCGACTTGCAAGCTAGCTAACTCGCTTAAACCCACACCATAAAGTTCTTACTATGAGCTACGGCGCACGAATGCATTTGGTTTCACGAGATAACGAATGACCTAGCCATAGTAAATGTAAAATTTTAACGAATTATTCAACATAATTTTAATTTAATAACAAATGTTATTCGTACATTGATTAGGAAAATAAAAAGGAATTGGTTTGGTCACTGGCTGAAAAGAAACTGCCTACTGAAGGACGCACTGGAAGGAATGGTGAACGGGAGAAGAGTTCGGGGCAGAAGAATTGGAAAATTTTGTCTTATTTAATGATTTTCAGGTATTGCTAGAAATGCTGATTTGTGCTCTTTACTCTAGATTAAAATGGCAAGTTTCTTATGTATGTTCGTTAATTAGTTAGGATATAATTAATCATGATACTTAATCAC
This sequence comes from Periplaneta americana, assembly GCF_040183065.1. Taxonomy (NCBI): domain Eukaryota; kingdom Metazoa; phylum Arthropoda; class Insecta; order Blattodea; family Blattidae; genus Periplaneta; species Periplaneta americana. Next base: position 176,538,463 of record NC_091120.1, on the reverse strand, counting down.
TCATCTAAAGTTTGTGTGAGTGCAACCTGTGTATATTTTTGTGTGGCTTTACTTTGTTTTTTAAAGAATGAATAAATGAATAAATAAATGAATAAATAAATAATTAAATAAATAAATGAATAAATAATTGAATAAATAAAAAATAAATAATTAAATAATTAATTAATTACATAATTAATTAATTAAAATAAATAAATAAAAACAACATAGCCTAAATAAAATAAATAGAAATAAAATAAAATAAATAAAAATAAATAAATACATATACATAAATAAATAAATAAATAAATAATTCGAAAGTCACTAATTATAGTAAAATTTGAGGTAAAAAGAAAATGAACACCACTGTTTTGTGTAAATAATAGGGACTGGTTTTTACAAAATGAGAATATGTCCGTTGTTCTCTTGTTCAACAAACGCCATTTCCTTTTTGACACCATGCACAACTTTTGGAGACAATGTCTTGGAGTGTTCTCACAAGCAAACATTCTTATGGGAGCAGAGATAAAAGTTATTTTTTTCTTCCGATATGTTAATAATGTCAGTGCTTGTACAAATTTTGGCCACTCGAGCGCAATTACGAGGGCCGTAAAGAAATAAGTTTCCGTGGCCTGGAATCGCTTACAGAAAGAAAACATAATTTCATTGGAAAAATTTATTGCATCATATACAGCAATTGTTGAGCTTTTTTCAACACATTTCCCAGCGGAAATGAAACATTAATTTGTCATACCATGGAATCAACAGAGAGGTGCAGACCGCTGTCACACACTGATACCGATCCCAGGCGGCAGACTTCTGCGACTCAGGGATACGAAAGTTGATAACTCAGGGAATACAGGGACTTCTACAGAGCACTGCTATGCTGGAATTAAAATATTGCTCGGTACCCTATAATTAATTTTTTTTATTTTAGTAGGTTATTGTACGACGCTTTATCAACATCTTAGATTATTTAGCGTCTGAATGAGATGAAACTGATAATGCCGGTAAAATGAGTCCGGGGCCCAACACCGAAAGTTACTCAACATTTGCTCATATTGGGTTCAGGGAAAACCCCGGAGAAAAGCTCAAACAAGTAATTTGCCCCGACCGGGAATCGAACCTAGGCCAGCTGGTTTCGCGGTCAGACGCGCTAACCGTTATTCCACAGGTATGGAATCATACCATGCTACTATGTTAAACCGTGCGGTTATAAACAAACATGGCTGACCAGAGTCCGTTTACCATCGAACACAGATTAGTAACAGCGGTTTGGCTTCATGAAAGACATCATATCGGCGACAACGTGGAAACAATGAAGATGAAATTTCGTGACCGTTTTGGTGTGGGACGCCAATAAGAGCAACAATGTTGGGATGGGAAAAGCGTGCATTCACAACGGGTAGTGTGAAAGACCGTTTCAGAAGTAGAAGGCCGACAACAACGCCCTTTTCTTCTTCTTCTTCTTCTTCTTCTTCTTCTTCTTCCTCCAAGGTTCCGTTATCTGAATACGACTTTTCCCAACCGGTGGATTGGAAGAGGTCTGCAGATGATGAAGCTCATTTTGCCTGGCCTCCACCAAGCCCCGACCTCACAACACCTGATAATGCTCTTTGTTTGAGGGTTCATCAAGGACAAAGTGCTAAATCACCGCTATAACACAACGGCACAATTATGAGCGGCTGTGGAAGATGCCTTCAATGAAGTGACCCTTGAGTATCTCTGCAAAACATTTGCCAGGACATGGCGCAGAATTCAGCTGTGCTATGAAAATGGAGATCTTCATACCGATGCCTTGGATAGTTAAACTATCAAGTACATATCAATCAATCAATCAATCAACCAACCAATCAATCAATTAATCAATCAATCAACCAACCAACCAACCAATCAATCAATCCAACCGATCAATCAATCAATCAATCAATCAATCAATCAATCAATCAATCAATCAATCAATCAATCAATCAATCAATCAATCAATCAACCATAACTATCGTAGTTTCGTAATACATGAGGGCTACGTCCACTTTATGACCTCAATGTACAACTGTATACATCAGTAAATAGTTAAATATAGGCTAAACCTGTTTCGATTGTCACTCAAACAAGAACAAGTTTCTTCGACATCACACGATGTTATTGGTACGAATTTGAAATAGTTCTTATTTATTATAATGTTATGCCTGTTCACTATTGTCCACACCTGTGGAGTAACGGTTAGAGCGTCTAGCCGCGAAACCAGGTGGCCCGGGTTTGATTCCCGGTCGGGGCAAGTTATCTGGTTGAGGTTTTTCCCGGGGTTTTCCCTCAACCCAATATGAGCAAATGCTGGGTAACATGCGGTATTGGACCCCGGACTCATTTCACCGGCATTATCACCTTCATCTCATTCAGACGCTAAATAACCTGAGATGTTGATAAAGCGTCGAAAAATAACCTACTAAAATAAAAAAAAATGTTCACTATTTAGTTCATATTGGACTTCACAGAGTTCAGAATATGCAGAATTTTTTCAAGGACACTCTTCAGTTTTATTTTAACTCTTCTATTGTTACCAGCAGCTAAATTTAAAGTCATTTCGTAACACGAAGGTACGTATGGTTGTTGGAGTCTGCAATTTTCTATAATATAATATAATATAATATAATATAATATAATATAATATAATATAATATAATATAATAAAATATATGATTATATCATGAAGTGCAATATATTATACTATGATATAACATAATACTTGTATAATTTAAAATTATATATTACTAAATGTGTAATAACTTATAATGCATTATAAATATCAAATAGATTCTCTAATATAATGTACCTGAGAAACATTTCCTTTAAGTTGTTGCATTAATTTATGGCGTTCATTACCAACATATTTGTGATATTCAGTAGCATGTTGTAAAGAATAATGCCGTTCGATATTGAACTTCTTAATCAGTTGGAGTGTTTTATGACAAATTAAACACTTTGCTAATCCACTGCTCTCTACGAAAAAGAACTCCTCCTCCCATGATACATTAAAAGCACTGGGAGTAGCTGGCCGATTCAATGTATGAGCGGAAGCTCCGTCTTCATAGTTCGCCATCATACTGCAGAGTCACCACTGCACCGTCACTGAATGACGTACAGTATGCATACGTCACAGCGCTCGCAAGACCCGCTCTTTAAAGCACACAGCGCTCATTTCTCAGAATCACGTAATGTGCCCAGCCCTGATTTATGTCTTTTCAAACGGAACTGACGGCGTGAAATTTATTTTATCAATTTTTGTCATTTTCCTCATAACTTGTCATTTGGTTTTAGGCCAATTTGAAATCGACCTCTTCAATTGTGAATGTCACTAAAACCTGTCTTTTCTTCGATGGCACATAGCTCCTAAATGACGCGTATGAGAACATGGGTTGTTTTAAGAAAAGTGTTCCTCACTGGGAGATCTATCACTCCTCATGATTTGTCACAGAGGCATTGACTCGTCCTGCATTATTATTACTAGACTTCGTTGAATTGCCACACGCAGCATGCTATCAGGTTGCCGATATACGGTAGTATAGAGGAGGTGAGCGACCGCCCGGTCTCGTAGTATAAGCAGTTCATGTTAAGAGTTGTGACCGATCCAAATAGATAGAGCAGCTACAGCTAATGTATACCTATGTAAGCACATGTTTTTGCATTACTGTGGTTGGAATAGTCAAAGCTTAACATTTGTTCAGTGCAGACAAGAATTAAATCAAACATACTACAATGAGAGTGTTGCTGTTCCAAACAATTGCCCCTGGAATACCCTTACCCCCGCAGCCAGTCTTGACCCGTTGAAAAACGTGGTTGGATGCTGTTAATTATTATTCAGAATATTACGGCAAAATAATGGAGGTAATTGATGCATTAGATAGCACAGACATTTCCGCTGTTGCAGTTGTAAAAATCATTGCCTTCTGAACAGCTATTGGAAGATATTCTGTTCATTGATTCTAATTTTAAAATCGTGTCCAAAAGCATCACCCTGTTAGAATTGTCTAAACTACAACTCTCAAAAGCCCTAAATATAGTGGATAAAGTATCACAAACCGTCATCCAAAATAACAATTCACTAATTTCAGAAAAAGTGAAATGTAAGTTGAGAAACATTATTGCTAAAAATTCTGCCTATTCACAACTTCGTACTATAAATGATGTACTATCATATCACGACAAGACGTCTGAAGTTGATGTACTAAAAAGTAATGACTTCCCGTTCTTCAAATAATGCACCTATTACATCGTGTGATGTTGAACGTACATTTTCCCAAAATAAAAACTGTTGAAGTGACCATCGGAGAAGGTTACTTTGCAGTCGCTCAAAATGTACGTAACTCTTCACTGCAATGCACATATTCAAGGATGATGTGAGTATATTACATTAAATTTTAAGAGTTAATATATCTCACTACAAAATAATTGTGTATTTACATGTTTAGACATTTGCTACTTCAATGATCATTCATTATATTTCTTGAATGCAGGATACAGGTTTTATTGTAACCGCAGTATACTGCTCAGTGTTTACATCAGAGGCATACTGCATCCGTTGCACGCCTCCTTCTCATACAGTCTATACCGCGTGCGTAGTAAACCTTACGATTCTCGTGGCAATTCCACGAAGTCTAATTATTACTATCACCAATTCATCATTATTAAAACGAGAATCATCATTTGAATGAGAATTTCAGTTAAGCTTGAATATGGAATCGCTTCTTCTGCACCTGCAGAAGGCACGAGGCGTTTATCTGGGCTTATCTCACAGAAGCACTTGAAGTTTTTCTTTTGCTTGAGAAACACGTCTAGAACGTCACTGCATTGCCTATATAAACTCATCGTAACGTACGGGGATCGAGTCGTAGAAGCAAGCGTATCACACAATGGCACAGCTGCAGATGACGTTCGCCGTCGTGGCGCTCTGCCTCCTGGCGGCGCACGCTGGAGTCGTCCCTCCGACCCTCAGGGATGATGCAGACGCCAGGCTCACCACGGTGAGTGGAAAAATTCTACCAAAGTTTAAGGGAACAAATACACACAAATTTATACAAAACGTGGAGAATAAAATTGAAGAGTCCACTGCAAGAATGATGGATGTCACTTTCTTGTCGAAAATGAACCAAGACTGTCAATGCATAGCTTAAGACAGGGACCGTCAAATAACTACACTCTCGTGCGTACGTACAAACCCTCAAGCCCTGACGTACGGCTGCGGGCAAGGGTAGCTGCTTCCACAGTGGCGGAGCTGAGAACTTGTATGTGAACCAAATTTGTGATAAGAATGTAAATTAATTTCAGCTTTTAATTGAAGCACGCTTTCACTGTTAATTGCACTATACTGAAAAACAGTACTCTATACAATTTTGTACAGTTAACTATATACGAAACAAATTTTTGCATGTTTGCACAATAATGAAACAAAACAAAATATACACTTTTATACAGATTAATATACTGTTTGTCTTCTTCTCATTGCTATACAATTCAATTAACAAAATAAAACAACAGTACAAACGTTGTTATTCAAATACAATTCTCTAGTAATAGTACTTTTTCTTAAACATCAGAGATCCGCTGCGATTTTTGCAGTTTTCTGTTAGTAAGCAGCTATTTAATTCTCGGAGCTATTGTTTTAGTACCAGCCAATCACAAACATGCTTTCAATTGTTCATCACTTAGTTGTTTCTGTGACGTAACTTTGTAAACTTCATTAAACAAAACAGTGTTTCGCATACGTAGGTTGTCCCGAACATTTACAACGTTCTTGCAGCAAGATTGTACTGTTTAAGAAACCTTTCTCGTGGAAAACAAGTATAGAAATGGTTAATACTTTTTCTGTTTTGATACTTATCCTTTAGCTCAATATCGCTTTGTAAATCAAATATTTCTAATTGTAGTTCAGCAGGAATATCCAGGACACTCACTGAAAAAGATATTGCAAATATCTTAAATTGTTGTTCAAGATCTCTAATATCCTCAAATCTACGTTCGAAACTTCGCACAATTGTTGCATTATTCTTATATATTCTTTCATGTCCAAGGCTTCTAACAGGTTTCCCTTGTACACCCATAAATAAGGCAGTTTCATTTCTAAGTGCGACAAAACGTTCCAGAATTTTTCGACTTCACCACCTTACCTCGGTATGGTAGAGTAAATCCCCATACTGTTAATACCATCAAGCAGTGCCCTGAAGTCCCTGTGATTGAGTCCTTTAGACCTTATGAAATTAATTGTTCGCATAACAACATCCATTACATTGCTAAGGTTCATGTTTTAGCACATAAATATTCCTGGTGCAAAATGCAGTGCACCGGTGCCCCCAAGCGACCTCGATAGGTTCCACAACTGATAGACTGCAGTGTACAAGTGTACTGCCCGCAGTGGAAGCCGTAAGTAGGCCTGTACGCCCTCTCGCGATCTTGACTCGACTTGGCGGAGCCTGGCTTAAGACATATAGAATGTACATAGAGAGTTATATGGCATTAACACTGATAGTCACTGTCCAGTAATGATCGGAAAATCACAGTTAAGGTTTGAGCGCTAAGCATTTCAAACTTTCAATTGCTTCTCCTGCAAAATGTATTCCAAATGACATCCATCATTCTTGCAGTGGACTCTTCAATTGAGAAACCAACTTTACTTTTGATTTCAAAAAGATCTTTCATTAATGTTAATAGAAATAAATTACTACAGTAGTGGCAAAAAAAATACCGGACCTACGGAATAATCAAAGTCTCCGAAATGAGTCACTGCGTATGCCACGCCCGCATTCACAAGATAGCGAGTAATCTATTGAAATTGTTGTAGTTTCGACTGCTGACGTAGCCCATTTCGAAAGCCATTAGAAAATAAGCTGGTAAAATTCATGTTCTGGGAATAATAAGTTAATTAAATAGTAAAATATCGCTGGAATCGAAAAGTATTGGGAATAAATTTGAATAAGGAACAAAAAAAAGTTACTTCCCAGGCAGGATTCGAACCACGAAAGTCTTAGTTACTAATCTATCGTGATCTGGAGTGAACAAGGCTCTGAAATCAGCTACAAGGGACGGTCCGGATTTTTCCACTACTGTACATTAGTGCAGGAAGCTATCTCTACTTCCCCCCCCCCCCCCGAGTTCAGTAAGAAACTATGGCTTATGTCAGCGCCGGCATGAGAGCGGCTCCTTGTAGCCAGCCAGAGCTGCTCTCGCTCCGCAGGGCACTTCAATTCCAAGGCGGAGCAGAACGCTCACGCAGTGGCGGACTCACATTGCAGCTACCTTCCCTGCATTAATATAACAAGAGCCACGGTTGTTAGTCATTCAGTCTGTCAGTACAGAATAGTTTATAAGGATATTACATCAATCCATTGTACAGTACAGACTTTATAACACTCTTATTAATTTAATGAAATAAACTTCACTCTACACACATATACACATGCACACACATACAATTAGGCTATATGCACAATGCTTTAACAATTACATATTGGCATTAATAATATAAACATATGTAACAAAGGATTTAAATCAGAAATTTACTGTCCTAGTAAATTTAACGTTATATTATTGCCTAAGACCACACCGTACATGAGCCTGGCTCTTACGATAGTGGCTAGAAGCACTTTTGTTTTATAAATTTAATTTGTACTCACTAGCTAGCTAGTTAAATAAATAAAATAAACACAATAACAAAATTAATAATAAACATTCTCTTACGCCTTTTTTTTGTATGAATAAACTATTAACAAAATCATGCTTCTATCAATCGAAATCAATAAATATTTGCTATTGAAACATAACTTTTTCAAACTCAATAATCAAAATAACTATGTGGTTGTTTTCCGAGACTTATGAGATCCTTTCACTTGCAGAAGTCGTTCAATGTTTGGAACAAATGAATTAGCCATGTTCAATCTCAAGATATAATTTAGGTTTTCGTCTGACATACAACTTCTCAGGCGGGTGCATCTTCAAAGTTCGCCATCCTACTGCAGAGTCAACCACTGCACTGACAACGAGTGACGTACAGTATGCAAACGTCACACCGCTCGGGAGAAATGCTCTTTAAAGTAAACAGCGCTCATTTCTCAGAATCATGTAATGTGCCCAGCCCTGGCTTATATGGACATGTGAAAGCAATGATTTAGGACAAAATTTGTTCCTTCTTAAAAATTTTAGACTGTTTCTTTCACGTTTTAATTTATCCTTTGCAAGCCCAAATATAGGTCTATACCTGTGTAATTTTATTTTCCAGACACTCTTATGTCTTGACTTAGATGCCTTTGAAAAAATAGGCCTACTAATGAGCAAACAATCTGATGGAGGCAGATAAAGTTAATATTTTTCTTCCACCATGTTAATAATGTCAAAAGGAAGTGATTATACAAATTTTGGCCACTCGACTGCATTCACAAGGCCGTCTAGGAAGTGATTTTCCCTGGTGCCGTTTACAGAAAAAAAAAACAATTGCTTATTGATTTATTGAAACAGATACAACAATTGTTGCGCTATTTGTCAACATATCCCCCACAGGAATTGAGACATTTGTCATACCATGGGATCAATTTTTGTATCCTTGTGTCGTAGCCTGGGATCGGAACCAGCGTTTGACAGCCGTCTGCACCTCTCTGTCGATCCCATGATATGACGAATGTATTAATTGTGGTTGAGAATAGCCTATGTTGAAAAATAACTAAAAAATTTCTGAGTGTTTCAATAATTTTTTCCAATGAAATTGTCTTTCATTTCTGTTAATTACCCCTGGCGAATTAATTTTTTACGGCCTCGTAATTGCGGTCGAGTGGCCAAAACTTGTATAAACACTTCTTTTGACATTATTAACATGGTGGAAGAAAGAAGTTAACTTTTTTATCTGCCCCCACCAGAATGTTTGCTTGTAAGTTCAATGATCTAGGCCAGCGTTTCTCAAACTTTTTTGAAGTGGGGGCCACTTTTTTAAGTCAGAATAGTTCCTCGGACCACCTTACTCTTGGTCCCTTCGAAAGCAAATTTATCATTTTTGTAGCATATTTTAATACCAGTATACTTATAAAATATGACAAGAGTTATTTGGAACTTGGATTTACTTGGTGTGGCAATGAAAGTGAACCAAAACCTCGGTGCGTTGTTTGTTACGAAATGCTTCCAAACGAGTATATGAAACCCGAGAAATTGAAACGGTACTTAGAGACGAAACACGCAAGTGTAAAAAATAAACCTGTTGGATTTTAAAATAGGCGGAGTCTAAAATTTATTATATCGTCATCTGGAAAAACAAATAAAAAATTAATGCAGAAACATGCTCGATTGTCAACAAGTAAAGATGCAATTTGGCACGTTCTATTATTGGTGCACTACGTACAGTTCGTGCGCATTTCAATGTGCATACTGGGTGTCGGCAAAACTATTAAGAAAGTCATCAATACACGAAAAGGTTCGGTACTTTGATCCTCTGTTATGAATTTGGCTGGCCCCTGCCTGGGTTACAGGCTCGGCGCCAGATATGCAGGAAAAGGAGGCGAGAAACGCCATGTTTATAGTGCTTTAAATTCCTTATTATGTTGCTGACAGTAGAGTAGCAGGTGGGTAGACGAGTAGGGTAAGAAATTTCATGAAATATTAGTACTGGGAGAAAAATGAAAGGCGATTGCCTTGTGTCATTTCCAAACTCTGAGATTTTCAGCTATAGAGTGATATGCAATTCGTTGGAATTTATTTTTTCTTCTGTCCCTTTTGAAGGACCATAAGGGCAGAACTTGAGGACCACAGGTAGTCCGCGGACCATAGTTTGAGAAACGCTGATCTAGGCTATATAACAAGCAGAGTGACTCTAACATTCTGTAGAACAAGGGAGGGATTACATTTTTATGTGACGGTCAATTCCAAAGTTTCCCCCTTTACCTTGTTAGGGAAAATACGTAATTCTACGACAAATTTGAAATTGTGTGTGAAATTAGTCATTCTATATCCGAAACTGACACATTTGAAAATACTTTATAATAATCCTAATATTTGTTGTGACAATTTAAAACTTTAGTAAAATACTTATTTTACAGCATCGCTATCACTCGCTACTAGCGAGATAATAAAAATTACAATAAAATTTATGTAAGCCTATCTACCTGCAGCCCGAGTTAATAGTGAAGTACGGGTACCCAGCGGAGGCGCATAGCGTCGAGACCAGCGACGGCTACATACTTGGAGTTCATCGCATTCCCCACGGCAAAGGAATGGACTCAAGTGTGAAACGTCCAGCCATCTTGCTGCAACATGGTCTCATGTCCAGCTCTGCTGACTGGGTTATTATGGGACCAAACATCTCCTTGGGTAGGCCTATTGATTTATTTTTTCTACATTATTTCCTTATTAAACCATCCACTGTGTCCGGCTTAAACATATAACATTTCATTATTTTATTACTTTAAAAGTATTGTTGATATTTACACTCGGTTTGCTTCTACGGGTAGGACAACGCAATAGTAATATGCGTTACAAGAGCGGTATGTTGAAGTTTTCATGTTCGAGGAAAAGTTTGAAAAAGCGAAACGTAGTTGAGGTTTTTTAATTTCCGAGAATTGAAAGAAAACATACCGCTCGTATATCGTACATTATTTTGTGCGAAGATTGTTTATTACATACCTGAAAGAGGAATTTCTAATTAGTTGCAATGACATCTCCAGGTTGGTTTCTGTTCAATGACGGCAAATTTGCAAAACAAAAATATCTATCTTCAACATTGTTGCTTTAAAATGTTTTCTGTGTTTACTATACTCCAGCAGGCCGTGATATACGTCTGTCTTTTTTTTTCCCCAGTCTATGATGAGTCTGGAATCTTGTTGATTTTTTCACGGCTTCCTTAATGTTACTTGCATCACGAATGCAGTAGCTTTAGTGGAGTTGTAGAGTTTACTTAATTTTTGCAAATATTTAAAAAGAATAATTAACAGTGCAATTTAGGTGAAATTGTAGTGGCAAGTTTCCAATTTATGATTATTACTATATTGAACGTCTCTAAAAATAATATGTTAAAAGCCTAAAGCAGTAAAATCAATATGTCACTTAAGCGGCAAGAAGAGGGAAATTGTTATGTGTGTTAGGTTGGGAATACTGAATGTGGAATTTTAGACTTTCCGCGGATTTGGTTTTGTGCGGAAACCAAGAAAATACGCACGATCTCGCACAAAAGGTTTTTTACATACCTAACACACCTCATACCATATCGAGGAATGCCTCATTTTCATCAATTTTTGCCAGAATTGTCTTCGCGAATGCCCTCCGTCGCGGATTGTCTTCAGGTTTGATTTGATGACGAATCTGAAGTTTGTACGCCCGCAGGCGCAACCTTTTATGGACGACATCGTGTACTGTCAAACGAGGTAAATTTAGCTCCCTATTTACTCGTCGGATTGGTTTACGAGGGCTCCGCTGGAAAGACGTACGGATTAATTCGACATCAACCACTGGAACAGCGCGTTTGGTGTGGTGGCCCGATTTTGAAACCAAACTCCCAGTTTCACGAAGGCATCTGTCCCATTTCATGATTGTTATGTACGTTGGAACATTGTCAGTTGGTCGCAGTTGATACTCACGCCGAAATCGACGTTGTACCTGCGTAACAGATTTGAACTCCGCGAGAGAAAGCACACAGAATGCCTTTTGTTGTGGAGTCCACATGGTTACTGACGCTAATTGGCTATTTCCCCGAACGACGTAGTTTGCGCATGCGATGTACACTCCCGCCATGCAAACACAGGAAACATTTTGAGTTACCCTACCCGTAGAAGTAAACAGAGTGTAAATATCAACAATACTTTTCCAGTAATAAAATAATGAAATGTTATACGTTTAAGCCAAACACAGTGTGCATATTTTATTTATTTGTTGCTATTATCCTTTAATTTTTATTGCATTTATTTTCAGTTTTCTTTTATTTATGTTTCTTACGCGTTAAAACAAAGATATGAAAAGTATTACGATTTTAAAAAATACAGTAGAGTCGATCATCCGAGTTAATGTGGACCAAGACTATCTCGAATAAGCAAAACGGATGGTTACTGAAAAACTGTGTTTTGATTAGAAATTAACAAACTCTTTACTTAATAGACTAAATAGAATGAACAAATGACGTTAATATGAACTCTAGATGTTTAAAAATACAGTACGTGTACATTTAAAATGCAACTAATATGCAATACTGTACAGTAGAGTTGAACAACGATGGCGAAAGCAAGACTAACAGCGCCCGTAAAGCCGAAAACCCGCACGACAATATTGTATACGTCGCGTCGTTGACATAAAGACTGCTTGTGAGTTTTTCAAGACATCGGGACTTCGGGAATGATCAACTGTTGAACGTCAAGCAACCTTGAATCGCCACAGTTGTTTATACCAGACTGAACTTTTATCTACTTTGGCAACTGTTATATATGTATAAACAATCAAGCAGCCTATTTGAAACATCTCTACCTTTCAGTGTATAATAATCCATTCCTCAATCTTTATTTAATTACTAGGCCCTTATTATTATTATTATTATTATTATTATTATTATTATTATTATTATTATTATTATTATTATTATTATTATTATTATTATTATTATTATTATTAATTTTCTTTTCGTATGTTTGAGATCAAGTGTACAATCTCAAGTAAAAAGATATTAACGCTTTATTTAACGTTATGTTTTATGTTTCCTACAAGTGCAAATTTATTTGAGAATTGTTTATATATATATATATATATATATATATATATATATATATATATATATATACTGTTCTGTTTTGTTTTGTTGTCTCATTTAAACATTTATAATGTTATTTATTTCAGTGATGTATGTTATTCAAAGTTACGAAATCTTACCACGCCGATCAAATGCTATTTCGAGAATGATGAGCGAGACTCGAAGCGCACGAGAATGACGAGACGAGACTCAAAAGACAAATGCAACGAACACAGCGAGCGACAGAGGCAGTTAGCTTTGTTCATCTCTACTGTTCAGTATTTTTTTTTGGCTCGGGCTCGGATAACACGGAACCTCGGTTAATCGAGACTCTACTGTATAGTATATTTCTCAATGACATACACATTTTCGACATCATCATCATCATCATCATCATCATCATCATCATCATCATCATCATCATCATCACCATCATCATGATCCTGGTCAAAGGCCCAAGCCATTCACGGATCGTAGTTGAAGACTCTGAGACGAATCCGCCCCTACAAAATTCTAAGAAATTGTTTTTAATAATAAACTTTAGAATTTAAATAAACTGGAATCGCTTCTAAAATTTACTATGGGACTATTGATTTCGATAGATGATTTTGAGATATACAGGAGTTAAAAAAAGTAACGCATAATTTGTAATTGAAATTGAATGCTGAAATTTTGGACAAAAAACTTAGTCACGTCATATCTTGTATTTAGAAAGGAACATTTATATGAAACAAAATTTTTTTCGACTTTTGTTGTGCGATTTATGACATCATGGAGAACATTTTTAAATGACATCCTAAATTTTTTAAATATCATCTGAAAGAGCATGTTTTTTATGTAATATTCCATTTGTTTTATACACAAGTGCTATGGTTGTGGTTACAAGTTATATGTTGAAATTATTTTGTTAGTCACTGTGTCACTAAAGTAGTTTCATTGATGAAATCAGCATAAAACAAAATATTAACAGAAAATTAGAGAATTGTGATTCCGGTAATAATAGGACTTGGTGACAGAAGACATACACAACAAGAGAATGCACACTTTTTAACGAAACATATCCAAATCGGACGTCTATTTCTCAGTCAACTGTGAGCAGAATAGAAGTGAAATGCAAAGACTATGGACATGTCGGACACATAAAAATACCAAACAGTAGTCTATACGGCACAAACATCAAAATAATGGTATGCTATAATCTTTTCGTTGTAAGAATAATCCTACAGTAAACAATGACACGTGACTGAAGTGAGGCTTGATTGGTCGCAGCTTGGCGCCAGAGACTCTCAGTGCGTGATCCCGCCCACTGTTGTACATTCTGTTTCATGTTAAACAATTCCCGTTACTCGTCAAAGTAGACCTAACCTCACTACTATGCAGTGGCGGCCGGTGAGGCATTCTGGTGGTGGTGCCAAAAATGAAAAAAGGTTTTACGCAAATTACCCTAGTGAAACTGATAATCGCAGCTCACATTTACATTATGTTAAATAAAACACAATAATTAAACCAGCTATTTTACCAGGTGTATAGTTAACAATGCATCTAGTAACAGTTACAATAACATTTCCGAAACTAATAACGAAATTTACAGATACAGATAATGCAAAACTTTCACAATATTGTTAGTCAAATATAAATAAATTTTATAACTAATAAAATTACTGGCAAAACACACGAGATAAACAGTGCTACAGATAATAAACAAACACGTTTGCATTTTATTTAACAGGCCGATGAATCCAAGGCAGCGGTCTGAATAACAAATGTTCATGTCCTGCATAGATCTCATGTATCGTTAACAAAATCATCAATACTATAGCAACAGTGTAGCGATATTTAGTTGCCGCAAAATAAAACAAAATATATTACACAACATTAACAAACAGTATTACATAATATGAAAAAAAAAATTATATTTTTAAAAAGAATCATGACTATCTCTGCATTCAATATAGTTAAACGGATATTACTTTACACATTCAAATCCAAGTCATGTACATTAGTTTTGAATTGGCAACATTACGTTAACATTTGGCGCGGAACTTTAACTTGTGTTTTCGTGCAAGCTCTGCGGTTGATGGTTCCCTTCCTAACGTCTCCAACAACCCTGCCATTTAGCGAAATTTCTGCATTACTGTGCTCTAGCGGGCGGAATATTAACTACTGAGTCAAACTGAATTCGGCTCAAAGTCTGCCATAAGAAACGCATATAAACTAGAATCAGTAGCCTTTTGTACAGTGTTATATGGACGTAGGCAGTGCCACACAGAAGTGGCTCCAAAGTTCGGAAAAACGCTGCAAGAGTGCGTCCCGATCTATGCGCGCGCTCGTTCAAATGAAATACGAATAAAATGTGTAGAAATAAACTATTACAACTGCTTTTTAGGATATTATTTTTTGTTTATTTCATTGGCACTACCCCAAAAGCCGTCCCTGCTACTATGCACTCGTTTGCTTAGGAAACTGTTACTTTATAATTAATTATTGGATTCAACTCAGTTAACTTATTATGTACATTCAACACTAATTCTTTCCACTTTTGAGACGGTTTCCACCCTTATGTTTAGTAACAACACACACTGTGGATGCAGAAGCTTACGAGAACAAGCGAAAGTGGCGCCAGCGTATTACAAGAACAGACTACCTTGGTAGAGCTGAGACGAAATGTTATGGCACCAACCTGCGCTAAGTTTTAAATTCCCGGCCAGCAGGGTAGAGGAGTGGGGGTTGTTTGGGTTACGGCTCTCAAGCTCAGAGTGGCAAGCATATGCGTTTCATCTCTTTTCAAAAACATTCGTCTTATCTTAGTGTCACCACTTTCCTACTCAAGAGTCCGAAGGCACCTAATGAAATTACGCCCGCTATTCCATCTTTATATTCTTATTCTCCGTCCGAATCAGACGACTGATCTGTGCTGGAATCAGATGTCCCTAAGTTTATGGAAATGTTCTCCAAAATACTGTCCATCACGTGCTCACTTTCAATGTAATTGTTCTCTACTTTCCTCATATAATCATGCACTGATATCCATTTTTGGAAGAAGCGATTGCAGAGTCTGCCTCTGCTTATGGGTAGCGGAGAAATTATAGATGAGTCTTCTTAGGACTTCCTCATCAAAACTGTCTACAGCTGCAACAATCTTCTTCTTCGGCTGTGATTTTTCCGGACTGGAGAAAGAATCTGCTGTTCCTGCCACAATATTTTTCCCATCTCTCCTGATTCTGCCAAGGCTCGCTTTGAAATACAGTGGCAGCCAGTACTCTAGCACACACGCTTTTCAATGGAATTGGTATTCCATCTACAGCCTCTTCTGACATGAATTTCCAAACATTGTATGCTATTTCATGTCCTTGACTATGAACTACTCTATGATTTCACACCTTAAACAATGCCATTATGACGATGCTCAGAAGGACAATGTTTTCAGTATTAGCAATAGCGGTAGTAGCAGAACGATCTGAACACTCGGAATGCTAGTAACCAACTAACCCAACACCCCTCCAGTTCAGTGTGAGGGCGAGTCCAACCAAACGAACTAAAATGCGTCCCTTGCGCCGGTGCCATAACTTCTCGTCCGGGCTCTATTACTCTTTAGTATTCATCCGCTTTCAAAATAAATAACAAAATATAAAAGTAGCTTTTCTTTTACATATCCTATTACATATGAGTGAAGTTATATGTTTCATCGTTTTTAATAACTAGAATTCAATATTTATTTTCAAATAATACAAGGTTGTGGTTTCCGAATACGGAACTATATTTTCCTGCGTTGTGTGAGTATTTCGACTGGGAACCAATCACGGCCAATGACAGCCACGTGCTTGTGTTTACATTAGGATTTTTCTTTCATTTTCCTTCTTTCGGCCTGGTGCTTCGTTTCGCAAACATCCCTACTCCTAAGATGAAATTTCATTTTTAACATTTGTATTGTAAATAACTACTTTTATCACACGTGTAGTACATAACGCGAGTTTTGCAGCAACAATATTTCGTTTTATCTTCCAGCTTACCTTCTGGCAGATGCCGGGTACGATGTGTGGCTGGGAAATAAGCGAGGAAACACCTACTCCAGGGCTCACGTCTCCTTAGATCCCAATTCAGAAGAATTCTGGCAGTTCAGGTATTAATACAGTTCTTAAGTAATGTCTATTTTAGAGAAAAATCACAGTTGAAATGTGTTGTGACGAGGAATTAATCTAATCTTCGAAGTAAAGAGTATTGGATTACACAGAGTGAACAATAAGTATGGAATATTGCTAATAAATTCTTACATTTTAATTTTACAAAACAAAAAAGTTTTATAAAGGGACATCATTTTATTTTTACTTAAATTTTTATTGTATCTGACTTCTTGAATGTAGTTCACTCCCACTCCTTCTACTAATAAAGTTCCAACTATCCTCCACACAGAACCAAGGCCGCATATAGTAAACAGTACTGAGTTAGTGAGTATAGTACGTTTCAGAAATATGTTCGCGTTTTCCAGTGACCAAAAAGCTTTCAATATTGAATCATATTTTCGCACAGCTACTGTCATCCGTTTGCCTACGTCGCATCTCGATTTCTCCCACCTGCTTCTGATCGCCCCTCTGTAAAAGCTAGTGGCTGGGCTGTCTTAGCTCTTTTCTGAAAACATTAATTTCTCTTAGGAATTGGACGTCTACGTAATACTATACAATTGTTTAATAGTACATTATGCAACGAGCCTATAATGGTAGTAATTAAGACGCAAGTTTATGAAACGAGCGCAATCGAGTTTCATAATTTTCATACGAGCGTCTTAATTACCATTATAGGCAAGTTTCATACGACTTTTTATGCTCGACCATATTTCTAACTTGAAATTATTTAAAATTAGGTCTTCTTATGGTTATGTGCGAACTGACCTGAATTGTGAGATGTGCGCAGGCGCGAAAATATTGATTTTTTCCGAGGCCGAATGTCATTGACCTTGGCAGAGAATAAGATGAAGATTACTCTGATATTACCTGGAAATTGATTTAGAATTGAAAAACGAGATGACAAATTGAATTTATTTGAATATTATTTACAATTAACGCTAATTATTATAGTAACAGAACATAACCTTCTGCGACAGTATTGGATTTCCAGCCTCCGTGACTTTTCGCTAATTGTCGTTCGATTGTATATCCGAGAATAATCGATATAACGGTACAAAGCTGACTTTTCATTGGCTGAACACCTGAACTTTAATGAGTAGGTGTACTTTAATGACATGCATTAAAGAACTGCTACCAGTGTATAATTACTACATTTCGGCATGGTCGAGCATAAAATAACTTAAATAAAAGGGCCTAGTTAAGTAATTAAATGTCACGTGGTTTCCCCTCCCCCTTCTACGATCCTGCGACATAACCACTTGGACGGACAGTAGATAGCATGTCTGAGTAATATTATCTTTTCAGATCGGGCAGAAGTGAAGATTTAATTTACAGTACTTAAGGTACTCTTTTATAGAGTAGGTACAGAATTATTTCAACATGAGTTACTAGTACGAAGGACGAAACTGGTAACTGGAATTAGATGCAATAGTCTATAGTGTGATAATATGCACAAAAGAACTGAAGCCTGTATCGAAATGAACGGCCACCGTTTTCAAAAATGTGTTTAAATATCCATATTATGATTACTTTTCAATTTAATTTCATCTCTATATTGTACGCTAATGTGCTGTAGACAGTATAATATACACTGCATAATGAATACGTTCGCATGGATAACTCAGTTCGTGAGTAAAAACACTTATTGTTAATACTGTACTGTATTTTGATTAAACAAAAACCTAATGAAAATTATCAACCTCAAAACTGCAATATTTCCTAGATTACGTAAATGGATGAACTACTTTTCTTCCCTCCTTTACCTAGTAAAGTGACTTGTTTGTATTTTACGCCAGTATCATCGAACTCCAGTCATGGAAGGGGGTAGCAAACGGTGTTTCCGGTTTTCAACCGTTAATCCAAAGGTTAATAGGTTAATATCAAGAATGTTAGCAAAATTAAAATGATGTCCCTGTACAAAAGCTGTTGGAGATAAACCATATAATATGATAGCAGTATTACAAGAAAGTTACTCAGGCATACAGAGGCCCAATTGTATAAAACTCCCTGACTAAAGATCAACTTTGATCGAAGATCGAAAAGTGAACCGAGTTCAGACACTTCTTCTATTATATAAAACTTTTCTGCGATCAAATTACCTTGGTTCAAATGCAATCTAAGTTCACGTGAAAAGGATTTGGCAACATCGCATAAATAGGTGAAATATGTGATGCGCGGACCATGTTGTACAGGTTTGTTCAGTGTTGCCAATCCAGCGACTTTAACTCTTTTTCAACAACAATTTCTTTTAACTTTCATATTGCTTAAATAGGGATTTAGCGACCTTTTTAGCACCCCATAGCGACGAAATTTAATCTTTCTTTGTTGATAATGAGAAATCTATCGACTTTACAACTACTTCTTGGCGACGTTCCGTACATTCTGTTGGAGACACTGGTTTGTTTTGTGTAATGTAAATAATGGCGGACAATAAGAAGAAGGTTGACTGTTCTCCAAATTGTTATCATGTTATGGTGTTTGATGTTGCTAAACATAATAAAGCTTTATAAAACGACAATTTTCGTTTAGTAATACAGTTAATTGAACATTTATGAATGTACCCATCATATCCATTAATATCACAAAAAACTCCTGCCCGATGGGGAAAAAATTAAATTATATTTTAATTCAGCACGAAATATTCTTCTAGAAAATGTTATTTTACTTCTTGTGAAAGAAACAAAGTTCATTTTTGTCGACTAGTATAATTAATGGTTGTTATAAACATAATAAGTTATAATTATAGGTTATGTTATTTGATACTGCTGAACACGATAGAGCCTTATAAAATATTAGAAATTGAAAAAAAAAATATATATATATAAATGTACCTACCATACCTATTAATAATAATAATAATAATAATAATAATAATAATAATAATAATAATAATAATAATAATGGATATTTTATTTGCACAATCTGTCACTCATATATTTCAAACAGAAAAGAAATAACTGAACTTGGATCATCTAACTTAATCGGAGAAATTTCTTCAGTCAAAGTTGACTTTAGTTTGAGACAAAATAATCTCAGATTAGACTTTATACAACACAAATTTCCAAGTTCAGCTAGAACAAGGATCAATTTAACCTCTGATCTAAGATTAAATGGTTTATACAATCGGGCCAGAATGTAACGGTAAACTTTATTTTTTGAATGGCACTCTATCAGACAAATTTATTATATTGCAGTAATAATAATTCATACATAAACATCGAAATAATTTTGAACACTATTCTCATAGTTATGAAACAAAAGGTATGAATTCTTTAAGATTATTTAAACTAAAATGTAACACTGCTACAGTATTTAATCATAGTAGTATTGTATTTATTAACATTCCATGGTATTCATACATTGCTCCACAGCTAGAATATGGAACAAGTAAAAAAAAAATAATACTAGACCTACTATAAAGTCTTAATTTATAGTCACGGGCTAGTTGAAATATAGGTTTACAATATAGTCCACTAGTACAATACAAAGTTTTAGTACCAATTTCATGAAGCGTTGTTGAATGTCATGAATTCACCTGTAGAATAGAAGGCGTGAAAAATTAGGTACTTCATTAATTTGGCCATAAATAATCTTATGTTTTGAGTTTCATTTTTTATATTGATAGGGATGCTATTAAAAATATTTACTGCCATACAACGCACTCCTTTTTGATAGCACAATAGACTTGCCGATGAAGTATGAAAGTCATTTTTTTTGACGCGTATACATGCTATGAACTGTTGAATTAGTTATAAAGTTTTCACGATTACATACGAGGAAGATTATTAATGAAAAAGTATACTGACAAGCCATGGACTTTATTTGTAATTTTTGAAAATAGTCCTACACGATTTCCTTGTAGTAGTTTAGGCCCAAGAATATATAACAAATTTATATTTAAATACGCTAATCTTGTCAATTCTAATAGTTCTAGTATTAAATTAAAAAAGTTGTGTATGGATTTTATAAATAATGAAAAACTGTAAATTTAAATTTATATATTCTTATTTTATAGTAGACATAAGACAAATTGTATTATATACTTCTTAATTTAAATGCAGGAATCTGCCCCTGAGCATGAGTTCTACTCTTTCAGGGGCGATCTAAAGTTTTATCTGTTTATATTATATTTTATGTTACAATTATTAGCAAAATAAATAAATAAATAAATAAATAAATAAGTAAATAAACAAATAAATAAATAAATAAATTAATTAAATGAGTAAATAAATAAATAAATAAATAAATAAATAAATAAATAAATAAATAAATAAATAAATAAATAAATAAATAATATGCGTACTGCAGTTTAAAGAGAACTGGAACATGGCACAATCTAAACCCGTGAAGAAATACTACTTCCAATGGGAATATGATTACTTAGTTGTTAAAGACGAAAGAATTGCTTGTTTACTGTGTCCCATCCAATTTATTTCTACTCGCCGTTCCAATATTAAACCACATTTCAACAAAGTCCATATTAAGAATAAAATTATGGACTGCACAAACTTTCGGGTAAGTTCATTATTACGAATTGTATATTGATTATTTATTTATATAGACTACTGTTAAATTAAGGACGTCACTCGTTGTGTTCACTTTGAATTGAAATTAATAGTTAATTTCAAGGTTCATTACTTAAATGCTATAAATTTATGTTTCCGTAGGTGATGATAGGAAAGTTTTTGAAAATCTAAAGCATGTTAGGTGCAAAGAAATCTCAAAGAAACTACCGACAGGAAATCTAGCATAATTGTAAACCTTGAAACGAGATAACGCATTATAAATACAATGAAATTATTACAATCCTTTTTGAACATTACATGCCGCCACTGATGGACCTTTGCACGGGCGGAGAATGTAAACAACTCTACGCGGAAGTCGATCATCACCAATAGAAGTGGAGTGAGGCTGACGTCATATTTTCCCTACTTACGAGTTCTGCAGGCCTGCCTTATACCTTACTTAATATGCATTTCCCAAGTTTTTCATCTGATAGATAGATAGATAGATAGATAGATAGATAGATAGATAGATAGATAGATAGATAGATAGATAGATAGATAGATAGATAGATAGATAGATAGATAGATAGATAGATAGATAGATAGATAGATAGATAGATAGATAGATAGATAGATAGATAGATAGATAGATAGATAGATAGATAGATAGATAGATAGATAGATAGATAGATAGATAGATAGATAGATAGATAGATAGATAGATAGATAGATAGATAGATAGATAGATAGATAGATAGATAGATAGATAGATAGATAGAGAGATAGATAGATAGATAGATAGATAGATAGATAGATAGATAGATAGATAGATAGATAGATAGATAGATAGATAGATAGATAGATAGATAGATAGATAGATAGATAGATAGATAGATAGATAGATAGATAGATAGATAGATAGATAGATAGATAGATAGATAGATAGATAGATAGATAGATAGATAGATAGATAGATAGATAGATAGATAGATAGATAGATAGATAGATAGATAGATAGATAGATAGATAGATAGATAGATAGATAGATAGATAGATAGATAGATAGATAGATAGATAGATAGATAGATAGAACTTTATTGTCGATGGCATAATGTATGCATAGACATGGTCAAATATATACAATTACAATTTAATGTAAAATAAGTCAAAATATAAAAAAAAAAAAAAAACATTATTCATTTCAAGGGCCCATGCGTGCATCCTCAAGACTATAGAGACACAATTTTATTAATTTCGTTTTTATATAATTCCTAAATTTCAGAGAATCTTTTGTATATTTGATGTCATCAGGCAAACTGTTGTATATGTTGATACCTAAGACTGATTCCTGTCCAACAGTTGGCATCAGATGGGTGTATATGACTTGCCGGCAGTGATCGACTATATCATCCAGGAGACTGGACAGGAGAAGATCTACTACGTGGGACACTCGATGGGCACCACCATGTTTTACGTCATGGGGGCAAAGGTTCCAGAATACAACGACAAGATCCGTGCGATGGTCAGCCTGGCCCCCGTCGCATACATGTCCCACATGACGAGCCCTTTGATACAACTCCTCTCCGCTTACGAAACCAACTTGGACGTACGCATTCATTGACTAACATTTTTAGGCTAGTCATTGTTTAAAACAAAGCGATAGATTCCGGTGATAACTTTTTTACCTCAGATATATGGAAACAGAATGAAATTCTTTTACTAAGGTTCGGATAAAGTAGCTGTATCAAGATAGGCTGTACAGCTGTATAGGAAAGGGTCTTATTTGCTTCAGAACAATACTCCCTTCCACTAGCTAAAACTCTACCTGCTGGGGAAAACGTTCCCCATCACCCAGCTAAAACATCAGTGAACTGGCTGGGGGATACTGACAACTATAATCTTTTCGCTGTAAGAAAAATCCTAATGTAATCAATAGCACGTGACTGAAGTGAAGCTTCATTGACCGCTGTTTGGCGCCATAGATCCTCAGTACGTGATCCCGCCCACTGTTGTACATTCTGTTTTCATGTTAAACATTTTCCGTTACTCGTCAAGTAGACCTAACCTCACTATTGTGCATCCGTTTGCTTAGGAAACATTTACTTTATAATTATTGTAATTAAAACTCTTATGTTTAATAACCACACACACCGAGGATGCAGAAGCCATACTTCAGTACTACGTGCTTACGTGAACAACTACAAGCTCAAGTGACGCCAGCTTGTTACAAGAACAGACTACCTCAGTATTACTGTTGGTATTCATCCGCGTTCATTAGTACATAAAATATAAAAGTAGCTTTTCTTTTACATAGCGTTTTACATATGAGTGAAGTTATATGTTTCATCGTATTTAAGAACTAGAATTCAATTTTTTATTTTCGAATAATACAAGATTATGGTTTCCAAATACGAACTATATTCTCCTGCGTCATGTGAGTGTTTCGTCTTGGAGCCAATCACGGGTATGACAGCAACGTGCTTGTGTTTACATTAGGATTTTTCTTATAGCGAAAATAGTATAGTAAATGTTTGTAAACAAAACGCACGGACCAAGGATGCCTATCCTGATACAGCTACTTTATCCGAACCTTACTTATTACTAAAGACGAGAATTTCATGCGCTATCAAACTATGAAACATGCATGATCAAGCCAAAAATGCATTAAAATATGCACTTTCATTTTTGTTCCAAATGTCTTACTTCACTTCACTTTACTTTACTTTACTTCACTTCACTTTTTTGCACAGTTAACAACCTAACAAATTTACGAGAACAAGGGAATAAAACGAGACTAAGAGAAAGACAAGGGGAACAACAGGAAGACAAGTAAAGAAAAGGGAATAAAGGAGAACAAAATAAGGGGAATACAAAGAGAAAAGAGGAATACAAGAGAACAAGGAAACAGGACAATACAGGAAAAACAAGGGGAATACAGGGGGAGCAAGGGGAATGCAAGGATAACAAGGGGAATAAAGGAGAACAAGGGGATTATAAAGAAAACATGGGTAATATAAAGGGAACAAGATGAATATAAAGAGAATAAGGGGACTATAAAGAAAACATGGGTAACATAAAGGGAACAAGATGAATATAAAGGGAACAAGGGGACTATAAAGAAAACATGGGTAACATAAAGAGAACAAGATGAATATAAAGGGAACAAGGGGACTATAAAGAAAACATGGGTAACATAAAGGGAACAAGATGAATATAAAGGGAACAAGGGAACTATAAAGAAAACATGGGTAACATAAAGGGAACAAGATGAATATAAAGGGAACAAGGGGACTATAAAGAAAACATGGGTGACACAAAGAGAACAAGATGAATATAAAGGGAACAAGGGGACTATAAAGAAAACATGGGTAACATAAAGAGAACAAGATGAATATAAAGGGAACAAGAGGACTATAAAGAAAACATGGGTAACATAAAGGGAAAAAGATGAATATAAAGGGAACAAGGGGACTATAAAGAAAACATGGGTAACATAAAGGGAACAAGATGAATATAAAGGGAACAAGGGGACTATAAAGAAAACATGGGTAACATAAAGGGAACAAGATGAATATAAAGGGAACAAGGGGACTATAAAGAAAACATGGATAACATAAAGGGAACAAGATGAATATAAAGGGAACAAGGGGACTATAAAGAAAACATGGGTGACATAAAGGGAACAAGATAAATATAAAGAGAACAAGGGGACTATAAAGAAAACATGGGTAACATAAAGGGAACAAGATGAATATAAAGGGAACAAGGGGACTATAAAGAAAACATGGGTGACACAAAGAGAACAAGATGAATATAAAGGGAACAAGGGGACTATAAAGAAAACATGGGTGACATAAAGGGAACAAGATGAATATAAAGGAGACTATAAAGAAAACATGGGTGACACAAAGAGAAGAAGATGAATATAAAGAGAACAAGGGGACTATAAAGAAAACATGGGTAACATAAAGGGAACAAGATGAATATAAAGGGAACAAGGGGACTATAAAGAAAACATGGGTGACACAAAGAGAACAAGATGAATATAAAGGGAACAAGGGGACTATAAAGAAAACATGGGTGACATAAAGGGAACAAGATGAATATAAAGGGGACTATAAAGAAAACATGGGTGACACAAAGAGAAGAAGATGAATATAAAGAGAACAAGGGGACTATAAAGAAAACATGGGTAACATAAAGGGAACAAGATGAATATAAAGGGAACAAGATGAATATAAAGGGAACAAGGGGACTATAAAGAAAACATGGGTGACACAAAGAGAACAAGATGGATATAAAGGGAACAAGGGGACTATAAAGAAAACATGGGTGACATAAAGGGAACAAGTTGAATATAAAGGGGACTATAAAGAAAACATGGGTGACACAAAGAGAAGAAGATGAATATAAAGAGAACAAGGGGACTATAAAGAAAACATGGGTAACACAAAGAGAACAAAAGGAATATAAAGAGGACAAGGGGACTATAAAGAAAACATGGGTAACACAAAGAGAACAAGATGAATATAAAGGGAACAAGGGAACTATAAAGAAAACATGGGTAACACAAAGAGAACAAGATGAATATAAATAGAACAAGGGGACTATAAAGAAAACATGGGTAACACAAAGAGAACAAGATGAATATGAAGGGAATAAAAGGAATATAAGAATGGGAATACAAAGAGGACAAGGGAAGTATAGGGGGAACAAGGAAAATACAAGGAGAACAAGGACAGAAGATGAACAAGGGGAAAGGATTGCATTTTTATGTGACGGTCCATTCCCAATTTTCCTTCCCACATGTGAGGAGAAAGACGTAGTTGTACGTCATCTAGACCTGGGATTTTTGGGTTCATTTAACGTAGGCTGAAACATACGTTCTTTAATGCACCTAGTTTTAGGCAATATCATTGCTCAAGAGTTTTTCGTGTTGCATACATTTAGGGATTTTTACATAAAATTGTTGTAACATATTCTATTCGAGCCTAAAATTCCGAAGTCTACATGACTAATGCTTCATAAGTTAGTACTAATCTCCCTACACTAAGTAAAGCATTTAACTTATAATCTGATTCATTATTAGTCTAGACCTCGGATTCTTAGGTTCGAATAGGATAGGTTGCAATTATTTTATGTAAAAATCCTTAAATGTATGCAACGCGAGGTACTCTCGAGTGATGATATTGCCTAAAAGTAAGTGCATTAAAGGACGGGTGTTTCAGTCTACGCTAAACGAGCCTATAAATCCGAGGTCTAATTATACAGAGTTGTGAGGAAATTGTTTGCGTTGCAGTGGCTGCTGGATCTGATAGGAGGCTTCGAGTTCCTGCCACACAGCGAACTGTTCACCTTAATCGGCCAAGCTGCATGCAACGAGCAAGCCGTGACGTCTGCAATCTGCAGCAATGCCATCTTCCTCGTCTGCGGCTTCGACTCCAAACAACTCGACGTGGTAAGATCTCCACAGTATGACGTAGGCCTCAGTCTCGCAATTGGATCAGCCGTTTGCAAAACTCTATCTTTTCAAGGCAATTTAAATAATTCATCTTGTTCTAATGTAGGGTCAATCTAAAGCCACTTCAAATCTTAAAACGTTAAAAATATGCTGATGATTATAGGGACCGGATTTTTATGTAATATCAGGGTGTGAAATATGTACAGGTTTATGCAAGAAAAATAAGGTGAATACGTACCAAAATATGTAAAATCATGAATATCAATATCTGGCAGGTATAGGATAAGTAAGACTCTCCAGTTGTGATTTCATAGAGCACCCCACTTTTTTACCGCACACTTGACACATTACTATTTTTTCATCTGTAATGAAAATTTCGTCCATTGCAATCCATGATTTTATTTTTGTCGTTAGGGGTGAATATATAGGGGCCACTTTAGTTAGTTAAAAGCAGTAGATCAAGTCACTTGCACTTTATAGGTACTGTAAGTACTAAAACTAAAGAACTGAGTGAAATGAATGACATAACAGTACTGCAAACACTGTTTCGCTTTACTGGATTAGGAGAAAATAAGAAGAGATGTGGGACACATGCATTTTAGCTGCTCCCTGTAAGAAACAAGTACCTACTAAAACTTTTAACTATAGGCATTTACAAACTGTTGTTTGAAAAGTGACATTCCTGTCTCATTGAGAAGGGTAGGATTATTCCAGCCAAGAACCATACTTTCTAATTGCTATTGTTTACCTATAGCTTGGATACTCAGACTGACACGAGTTTTTCCTGGAAGAATTAGGAAGAGGGTGAGTAAGGTTACAAATTGCATGGGAACGGCTAGTTATGACATGTGCAGAACAATTATAGTTCGAGACCAATCATGTCATCCTCGTCCCATCTATCGCATGAAGGCAACGCTACTTTCTGAGTGATTTTTACAATACAAGGTAGTTGTATGAGAAAGGTTGCCTTTTGTTCACTCATTTACAGCGGGCAGTATGGGGTGAGTGCCTCTATTACTTCCTAGAACTAAGGACGTTATGTTTCGTCCCGAAATATATCCTTTCTTGGGTAGGTAAAAAGGTTTTTTAAATCTATGTATTTCAAATTGTAAACTTCCCCACCAGAAGTTTTTTTTTTTCTTTCAGAGACGTAAAAATGAATAAAACCCCTAAATATGTCGATTCATGTAATACCAAGCCATAATATGTAATGTGGGGTAAATATGTAAAAATACGTAGTATCAAATTTTAATATATTAATGGTAATTACAAGATTCGCAAAGATTTGTTATTTATATACGGTTAGGTTGAAAGGAATATAATATGTAATTACCAGGGAAAGGATTTATATGTAAATACATATTTACTTATAAAGCTAATATAATTTATATTTTGCATTATCTTTATGTTTCACAATGTGTAGGGTTGAAAAATCCTACTTTTATTTTCCATATTTTTCCATATTTTAGAGTTTAGTACATATTTTCGTTAATTTCCATATATTTTCCATATTTCATATAAAACAGTCCATATTATATTAGGTTTAACAATAAAACAAAACAAAATTCCATTAACTTTTAAAAATACATTTCAACAATAGAGATTTAAACACATGTTCAGTAATCCCTTTAACATCAGAGTTATTTGAAAATTAGCAGTCCTATCAACAATGGGAAAGTAAGTTACAAAACTGTATTAATTTAATTTAAAATTTTTAACAGACTTCAGTTGTGCAGCTCAACAGTTAAATGCCAGTCAGAGTACACATAGGTTCAGTTTTGTAAATCATACTATAAAGACGGTAAATATGCCAAAAGTACGTCATTCAGTCAATTTAAAATCAAAACTAACAAGTTACATTTCAGAATTTAAAGAAGATGGTTTATCAACTGACAATAAAATATTATTTTGTAATTTGTGTCAGTGTGCAGTATCATCTACACAAAAGTTCCTGGTGCAACAACACATTACAACTAGTAAACATCAGGCCAACAAACAACTAAATTCCAAGCAGAGACAATTGTTTTTAACACAACCAACAACATCGAATGTAAGATCTGAGTTTAACATCGACCTGTGCCGTTCTCTCATCTCTGCTGATATTCCTCTCTACAAACTAAAGAATAAGGTCTTCAGGGAATTCCTTGAAAAATATACTCAACATACAATCCCGGATGAGTCAACACTTAGGAAGACGTATGCTCCATCCATCTACGATGAGACAATACAGAAGATAAGAGATGAAATTAAAGATAGTTCAATTTGGGTTTCCATTGATGAGACTCCCGACAAAGAAGGTAGACTTGTTGGTAATGTAGTTATCGGTTTGTTAAGTGAACAATATTCTGAACGAATTCTTTTACATTGTGATGTTCTAGAAAAGTGCAATAACAAAACTATAGTTAAACTGTTCAACGAAGCTATGGGTATCCTGTGGCCAAAGGGTATTATGTACGATAATGTGTTATTCTTTATTAGCGATGCTGCCCCTTATATGGTCAAAGCTGGACAAGCATTATCTGTTGTATATCCTAAATTGACTCATTTTACTTGTGTGGCGCATGCATTTCATCGTGTGGCAGAAGTGGTCAGAGACAATTTCCCTAAAGTAGATTTGTTGATTTCATCAGTGAAAAAAGTATTTCTCAAAGCTCCCAGTAGAGTTAACGCGTTGAAAGAAATGTACCCTGAAATTCCATTGCCACCAAAGCCAATTTTAACTAGATGGGGTACATGGCTAGAAGCAGTTGAATATTATGCCGAACATATAGACTCTATTAACAATGTTCTCCTTGCATTGGACTCTGAAGATGCAGTCTCAATTGATACTGCGAAAACAGTTACCTGTGACATAAGTGTGAAGAATGACTTAGCTCACATTCAGCATACATTTTCATGCATCATAAAAACGCTCAAAAGTCTCCAAAATAGGCACCTTTCACTATCTGAAAGTTTTGAAATTATAAATAGTACTGTGGAACAACTGAATCGTGGTAGAGGTAAAGTTGCAGATGCAGTAAGAGCTAAGGTGGACACTGTACTTTCAAAAAACCCTGGATATGAAGAACTACAAAAGGTTGTTGCTGTGATGAGTGGTGAATCAACAGTGAAGATTAACTTGGACTTATCCCCAGCAGACATTGTGAAATTGAATTATGTACCAGTTACTTCTTGTGACGTCGAACGCTCTTTTAGTCAGTATAAATCTATCCTCAGAGACAATAGAAGAAGATTCACTTTTCAGCACTTGAAAGAAATGTTTGTAACCTATTGTTATGGTAACAGACAATAAAAATTGTGTTTTGTTGAAACTACATTGGAAGATAAGGTACGTCCATTATATTTTTTGTTTAGTTTGATTAAAATGTACCAATATTTAACGTACATAGTCATTTTTTTATAATTTTAAGTCCATATTTAATTCCATATTTTGGTAAAAATCCATATTTAATTCCATATTTTGGTAAAAATAACTACATATATATTTACATATTTCATATATTTTTAGTCCATATAAATCCGTTCCCTGGTAATTACATAAAAATCCGATCCCTATGAATGTCACGGATCATCATGATGTCTACGGTTTCTCGAGTGATTCTAATTGTAGAGATATATTTAAAGTGCAGAGTCTTTCATAAATAACGAGTCTCTCGAAAATCATTGGATAATTTTTAAAAATTATGTTTATCCTCACGAGAAGGAACTCTTCCCGGGACATACAGTCGAGTTGGAAACAAACACCCCCTCCCCCCGCCGCCAGAGGAAGCTACTTATCGATGTGTAATGTACATTTGATGCCAACTTAAAATGATCTGGAGCATGGCCTTCTATACGCCCAGGATAATGGCACACGACCATGCCTATACACATTGTTGTGATAGACTGGAATGATAAAATACCACGCAGGCGCTTAACGGTATTGCAGAAGAGAAAAATTGCTGCCTGGTTTGAACTTGGAAACAGTGTCGCTCAAATTAAGCGTTTATTCAGTAGACGAAGTGTTTCCAGGCAGTTGGATCGGTCGCACAGGCCCAATCCGTGGGCCTCTACGATAATCTGTTTTGACTCCCCTAGACTTCTATTTCTGGGGATTCATCAAGGATCATGTCTATGCGACTAAGCCACGCAGCATTACTGAATTATTGAAACGAAATGAACACACGATACAAATGGTTACGCCTGACATGCTCACCAGAGTCCATGAACACTTGATACGTCCCTTATATTTGTGCATTCAGCAGAACAGAAGCATTCTGAAAATTGTACACTACAATTTGTCAACAATTGAAACTGTTTTTATATTTATGTGTTTTAATAAATGTTTAAAACACTAACAATTCTTTTGTTTAATAGCTTTGGCGGCGAGGGAAGGGGGTGTTTGTTTTCAAATCGACTGTACGGCACCAGGAAGGGTTCTTTCTCGTGAGGAAGAACATCATTTCAAAAGATTATCCAAAATAGTTAATTTTTCGATAGACTCGTTGCTTATGAAAGACCCTGTGTGTTGCTATTGTTACTTACAGCTCGGATACTGTCATTACACTTCATGATCCCTTTTTTCTCGGGTTGTCAGCCAGGTGAGTTGTATAGTTGCTTCCAAGTTATCGATTAGGGGAGAAGTGGGTACAGTGAGACAGGGGGAACAGTGAGACATTTTTTATTAGATAGTAAATTTTGATGTTGAAATGTTTGTAACAGTGGAGTTATATGTTGCGTGAGTAAAGTAACAGTATTTTCATATTCGATTTGATTCTAGTTATAAAGGCGAGTGATGAAAAAATAATTCGTATTTTTTCACTCTAGAAGTAAAATTTTGGCTTGTGTTTAATGAAGGTTATATTGGATATACAAATCAAATAGAAATATGGATGTTTTGTTATCTAATACTACGGTATTTGACGTTATGTTTGGCAAAGTTTCGTCTTTCTTGTTTTGAATTTGAAGTAATTGCGCCATTTTTAAACAAACTATGCGTAAAGAGAACAGTGAGACATGCCATTGAAGGGTACACTGAGACGTCTTATTGTTACCATGTACCTATGATTTGCAAAAACAAACTGTAACTATATTACGTTTACCGGTAACTAACATTAAAAATGAACATACTAGTAACCAATTTAGGAACTACAGCTTAAAATAATGGATACATTACATTTTAATGCTTTCTTAAATAAAAAAATTAGTCACAACATTTAAGAAAATATTAAAAAATAATTAAGAATTAAATTAAATTCTTATAATTATAAGCTTTGTTGTCACCAAAAGTTCATTTTATTTTTTCGCAAAAGTTTGAAAAGTCATGGAAAATTCACTTTTCCAAATGTTCCAGATGTTTCAATGGTTTCGAAGTCAGACATCAAAATGATTCTAAATAAGTCTACAGAATATGGCAAGATAAAGAGACAGCAAGCTTTCTTTTCTTTTGAAATAAATATAAATCATTTCAATGTCCGTTAATAGACACTGTGGTGTCTCACTGTACCCTCCTGAATGGGAACAGTGAGACATTTGCATTTTTTTGACAAACACGCATTGAATATTATGTCCTTTATCTAGTAACATTTCTGTTTATGTATTATTGTACTCCGTGTTTTAATGTATATTTCTATTGCACTTGATTCTAAAAATACTTGAAATTTCACTTGCATACATATGTCTTAATATTTTGTGTCTCACTGTATCCACTACTCCCCTACTAGCGGTGCCATATCCTTCAGGGATAATCCCTAAACTCAAAATTTGTTGATAATTATCCAATTATTTTTGTTTGGAATTATTTTTCGCCTCTATAACTGGCGTCCTAGGTACTTAAATTTATTTACTTGTTGTAACATTCTATAGAATGAGTTGAATTTAAATTACCGGCATTTTTACCGAGTCATGAGGTTACTTTCTAACGGGCAGTGAACTGGGTTTTCCCAGTTAGTTGTTTCCTTAAGGGGTTGGGTACAGCTTATAGCAGTAAATTTTTTTGAAATATTCAAATTGGTATGTGTAAAACACTATCTTTCTCCTATATGAAAAAAATTAAGATTAAAAATTTTTTTTTTTTTTCAAAATTCAAAATGGTCGCAGTTTACTGTGCAGTGATGAAGCATTTCCCTCATAACTCATAAACTTGTTAACTTTTCACATTCTCTCTCTCTTTTATTTTATTGCTGAAACTTATGTTTACAATATCAGGCTCTTTAATAAACAATATATATTTTTTATTTTGTGTTAGAAGAAAATACTAAGTAATTGATTAACTAGCGGACTTACTCGTGTTAATTATGTAAGTCTGTGCGGCTTACAGCCGTTTCGGTTTGGTAGGCTCTGAGGATGGTGTGATGAAGCACCGAAACAGCTGTAAGCCGCACAGACTTACATAATTAACACGAGTAAGTCCGCTAGTTAATCAATTACTTATATTCAAGTGTTAAAAGTAGTGTACGCAAGATTAAAAATGGATTATCAAGAAAATACTGATATTTGACCATTTTTAAAACGAAGTTATTTTTTTATCAGCCAATCTATCAAAGATATAGAAGTGATCTTGCGTCATATTATAGATATGATATGCACAAATACACACAAAAAATTTCATCACAGAATGTTGGATAGTGTTTGAGTTATGTGGGAAACGCTTCATCATTGCACAGTGAACTGAATTTTTTTAAATCGTAAAAATATATTTTTTTTTTCATATAACAGAAGGACAATGTTTTACATATACTAATTGAAGAGTCCACTGCAAGAATTATAGATGCCACTTTCTTGTCGAAAATGAACCAAGACTGTCAATGCATAGCTTAAGACATATAGAATGTACATAGAGAGTTATATGGCATTAACACTGATAGTCATTGTCCAGTAATGATCGGAAAATCACAGTTAAGCTTTGAGCGCTAAGCAGTTCAAACTTTCAATTGCTTCTCCTGCAAAATGTATTCCAAATTACATCCATCATTCTTGCAGTGGACTCTTCAATTTTCATTATTGCACAAGATACAGTAATGGAAGAAAAAATGTTGAATATTTCCAAAATTTTACTGCTGTAAGCTGTACCTAACCCCTTAAAGCTTGGCGTAGAATAGAATGCGTGGGTTTTCCTTGTTAATTCTTTGCACTAAGGCGACGATACAATTCTACTGGTATTTTGCATTGTCAATTTCCGTTAATGAGTTGAAATGTATTGAGAATACGTATTTTCAACCATAGGTGCACTTTAGAAGTTAATTTTTATCATAGTTTCATGAAATCTTTCGTTCAAACTTATTTTCAATTTCTTTTTATACTGGTTATATCTAATATATAATGAAATACAGAAAGCTTAGCGTTGAAATTACTGTTCCTAGGTAAGGCACTCGTACATCTTTGGCCATTGCTCAAGTTAAACTAGTACAACACTTTTTTTTTGCAGTCCAAGCTGCCCGCCATCATGGGTCACGACCCAGCTGGTAGCTCCACCATGGAATTCATCCATTATGGACAAGAGGTCACTTCTGGTATGTATGATTTCCATTACTGTGTTCTAGCCCTGATGAACTTTCATCCATCTTATCTCGTTTCATTTTTCTCAGAAGTACAGACTAGGGAGGAGCTGGGTAGTATCGGACATCGGGTAATATCGGACAGTGCGTTTCTTTCATCTATCATCAGATGGTAGTACCTGGATAATATGGTTACTTTTCTGTATGCGCCATAACAGAAACGTAACCATGTCATTCAGGTAAGGTGGCTGCTCCTGTTATGGCCATGTTCCTGATATGCCCACCCACCTATTGTGAGTTAGTTAATAAAAAAATCCGCTAAATTGCAGCAGCATCGAGTGAAAGGGCATCCTGGTATGTCACTTGATCGTTTTCCATCCAATCAGGTTGAGCAATATGGCCTCAGTTGCCTGTTTTGTGGTTTTCATGTGACCTCTTCTTATTTTTCTCTGGTAAGTCTGCTTTGTTTTATGCATGTTTTTCAAAGACTTGTTCATGAAAACCATCGCACTCAATTCAGTTTTTAATGTTCTCTTGATTGGTGTTGTCGTTGATGGTGTATCTTTTACGAGTTGTTCATAATCAAACTATTTTCGTGAAAGCTTACCTGCTCCTGATATGGCCATATCAAATGCACCATGGCCATATCAAGTTCATTTCACTTTTATTTTTTTACCTGACAAATTTATATACCTTATAGCTGGGATTACGCAAAAATTTTGCATTTTAAGAAAAACAACTTAATTTTTATGGAAAAACCTGTTTTGACTACACTTTTGAATTATAAAAAAGATTATTAAGTGTCAATTTTATTCATTTTGCACCAAAATTATTTAATTTTAACACAACCGCGCTATCAAACTAAAAACAATCACGATTTGTAGAACATGGAACAAGGGTGGCCATATCATGTGCACATGTTCCTGATATGGCCACTAGGTAGACTTTTGGAATTTGGGATTTTTTGGACAATTAAAGCTATTTTTATGGGGAAAGGAAATTGTTTTAAGAAAGTCCTTTAGACTGAGAACGAGTAAGAAAAAAGTGGTTTACATTTTTTTTCAAAATGGCGGCTAGAAAAATTCTCAAACCTTAGCATGGCCATATCAGGGACACCTACCTTACTATCATCTGGTGGTAGATGAAAGAAACTCACTGTCCGATATTACCCGATGTCGATACTACCCATCTCTCCCCTATAATGAAGCTTTCTTTTATTAGTCAGTGTAAGAAATATCATTACTAACATGGTATAGGTCGATTTGTCCTCTTCCGATTACTGTACACAGAAATTTGTGTTTAAAATCATCTGTAGCAGCCATTTTCAACTGATGTGCCATGGCACACTAGTGTGTCGTGAATGATTGATTCACTGGTGTGCCGTGATAAAATAAAAATAGTAAAGGCTGTCGTAGTAAATTGTAAAAATAAATGTGAAGAGAGTAGTAAAAAAGTAGATTCACAAGAATCAGTATTCAGTGAAAGGGGCACAAGTTAACATTCAGTAAACACATTCCCTCCTAAAACCCTCAAAATTCCCCCCTGGTTGGGAACCACTGGAATAGATTATACGAGTATGCCGTAGGATTTTAAATTACAGTTTTAGTGTGCCACATGTTGAAAAAGGTTGAAAAACGCTGATCTAAAGAATTATTTCTATAAGATTTACAAGTAATTTTATCGGAAAAATAAGTTTTACAATTACTGTGAAAACTAAAGACGATATGAGGAAAGAGCGCTTGGTTTTCTGAGACCTATTGACTGTCGCATTTACCTCATTGTAATATTCTTTTTTGTACGATCGTGTTTTTTGCTGTATTTACAGCTACTGTTATTAAGGAAACCTTTCTTCATTACATTAGGAAAGTTCAGGATAACACAGAGGGTTTAGAATTGAACGGGTTACATCAGCTTCTTGTCTATGCGGATGACGTGAATATGTTAGCAGAAAATACACAAACGATCAGGGAAAACACGGAAATTCTACTTGAAGCAAGTAAAGCGATAGGGTTTGAAGTAAATCCCGAAAAGACTAAGTATATGATTATGTCTCGTGACCAGAATATTGTACGAAATGGAAATATAAAAATTGGAGATTTATCCTTCGAAGAGGTGGAAAAATTCAAATATCTTGGAGCAACAGTAACAAATATAAATGACACTTGGGAGGAAATTAAACGCAGAATAAATATGGGAAATGCGTGTTATTATTCGGTTGAGAAGCTTTTGTCATCTAGTCTGCTGTCAAAAAATCTGAAAGTTAGAATTTATAAAACAGCTATATTACCGGTTGTTCTGTATGATTGTGAAACTTGGACTCTGACTTTGAGAGAGGAACAGAGATTAAGGGTGTTTGAGAATAAGGTGCTTAGGAAAATATTTGGGGCTAAGAGGGATGAAGTTACAGGAGAATGGAGAAAGTTACACAACGCAGAGCTGCACGCATTGTATTCTTCACCTGACATAATTAGGAACATTAAATCCAGACGTTTGAGATGGGCAGGACATGTAGCACGTATGGGCGAATCCAGAAATGCATATAGAGTGTTAGTTGGGAGGCCGGACGAAAAAAGACCTTTAGGTAGGCCGAGACGTAGATGGGAGGATAATATTAAAATGGATTTGAGGGAGGTGGGATATGATGATAGAGACTGGATTAATCTTGCTCAGGATAGGGATCAATGGCGGGCTTATGTGAGGGCGGCAATGAACCTCCGGGTTCCTTAAAAGCCTGTAAGTAAGTAAGTAAGTAAGTAAGTAAGTAAGTAAGTAAGTAAGTAAGTAAGTAAGTAAGTAAGTAAATAAGTAAGTAAGTAATTAAGTAAGTAACTAAGTATTCTTCATTACATAAAACTACTGTATACTGAATGTCTCATTACAGTACACTTATTGTTACTTAGTTACCATTGCATTGCAATTTTGCGAAAGGCTGGACTAAAGAAACGTTTAACGTTGTTTCTATGTGTCCTTAGATCTTACATTAGAGACAAATCTTTAGCTATGCAAGAGAAATGAACGGCCATCATTTTCAAAAATGTGTTTACATATCCATATTATGATTATTTTTCAATTGAACTTCATTCTCTATAGTGTACGCTAATGTGGTGTAGACAGTATAATATACACTGCATAATGAATACGTTCGCATGGATAACTCAGTTCGTGAGTAAAAACAATTATTGTTAATAGAGTAATGTATTTTGATTGAACAAAAACATAATGAAAATTATCAAACTCAAAATCGCGATATCTTCTAGTTTACGTAAATGGATGAACTACTTTTCTTCCCTCCCATACCTAGTAAAGTGATTTGTTTGTATTTTACGCCAGTATCATCAAACTCCAGTCGTGGAAGGGGGTAGCAAACGGTGTTTCCGGTTGTCAACCGTTAATCCAAAGGTATAGCCATGTTAATATTAGAAATGTTAGTAAAAATAAAATGATGTCCCTGTATAAGATTCTGGTTCTACTGATGACGGCTTCAATAAAAAGGCTGGACTGAAGAAACATCTAACGTCTTGTTTCAGGTCACTTCAGAGAATACGATTATGGAGCTCTGAAGAACATGGTAGTGTACGGCCAGGTAACACCACCAGACTATGATCTGTCGAAGGTGACGGCTCCTGTATTCCTCCACTACAGTGACAACGACTGGCTAGCCGCTGTAGAGGTAATTGAATCTAACTCCTCTCAGTAAACATCAAAAACAGACTCAAAGGGTCGATTTCTAAAACGAGGTCGAGACCACGACCATGGCTTTAAACCGCGTTTGGATTTATAAAACGAGATCTTTTTCACTTTTCTGAGCCACGGCTCGAAACCATGGTCTGAAGCAGAGACCACGGCTGGGGCAGGTTTAAAACCACGGCTTCATGTGTACAAGATGGAGATAGTAGGTCAGCTGGGTGATTATAGAAGGAAAATTTGTGATTACAAATATTAAATCACGGATTAGAATGATGAGCGACAGGAATAAGCCTTTGTAACTATATAACGACGATAATTTCATGCGAATATTTCGATTTTCGAAGGAATCAACGCAAAATTTAGCGAGAATGCTAAATAATAATCTGAAACGAAATGCAAGAGGCGCCAGGTTGACAATTTTTTACACCTTCTTGTTGCTTTGAGGGAAGTAAGATATATGCCTAATATTTTATACTAATTACACCTTTATGTCTATAAGACGATATAACCAAATTCTTAGTCTTTACATTAGTTCAAGACATTTTATTTAATATTCAACTATAATGTGGGCCTACAAGAATATGTATGAAGCAAGCGTGATTTTGTATTCTTATTTTAAGTTTTATGCTACTGGGGCTTTCCACGTAGTAGGCCTATTATATGTGAAAATAGAACCATATCATATTTTAGTTTCAATTGCAACTTTAATCCAGTTAATATTTAGGTTATTGATTCGTTAGACCCGGGTTTTCAGGTAGTTAATGTTGGCAGTAGCTATAATGATAAACTACAACATAAACGTTCGACTTGTGCTAATTATTTGGCAAATATAATTCCGGTACCTAAAAATCAGTTCCCTATAGTTAATGCTAGTATTTTAAACGCACATATATTCTGTAAATTAGCAAACATAACAATACCTTAACTGAGAACAAAAGAATGTGACTTACTGGAATTCAATAAAAATATTAATCCCGATGTTCATTTCTTTCTAATATCGACTGTTTACAAGAATAAAAATCGATTCTTAGCTGCGTTGCCATATATAAAACCCACGAACCTCGGTTTCTTCTCAAGCCGCGTCTCGACTTCGTTTTAGAAGTCGCATAAGGATCCAGACCTCGATCACGGTTTAAAAGCCGAGGTTTAAAACCACTATTTCGTCCGTGTTTTAGAGGTCTAGACCCCGGCCATGGCTTTAAACTCCGTTTGGATTTATAAAACGAGATCTTTTTCATTTTTCTGAGCCATGGCTCGAAACCATGGTCTGGAGCAGCGACCACGGCTGGGGCAGGTTTAAAACCACGGCTTCATGTGTACAAGATGGAGATAGTAGATCAGCTGGATGATTATCAAAGGGAAATTTGTGTCTACGAGTACTAAATCTCCGGATTAAAGTGATGAGAGAGAAGAATAATCCTTTGTAACTATAATTTCTGGCGAATATTTCGATTTTCGAAGGAATCAACGCAAAATTTAGTAAGAATGCTAAATAATAATCTGCAACGAAAT
This sequence comes from Periplaneta americana, assembly GCF_040183065.1. NCBI lineage: Eukaryota > Metazoa > Arthropoda > Insecta > Blattodea > Blattidae > Periplaneta > Periplaneta americana. The sequence continues at coordinate 176,498,984 of NC_091120.1, read as the reverse complement.
GCAAGAGGCGGCAGGTTGACAAGTTTTTTACACACCTTCTTGTTGCTTTGAGGGAACTAAGATATAATATTTTATATTAATTGTACCTTTATGCCTTTAGGACAATATATCTTAATTCTTAGTCTTTACAGTAGTTTTGGACATTTCATTTAATACTCGAAAATGTTGTGGGTCTACAACAATATGAAGCAAACGTGATTTTGTCTTCTTATTTTAAGTTTTATGCTACTGAGGCTTTCCACGATATGTGAAAACAGACCCATACTAATTTTAGTTTCAATTGAAATTTTAATCCAGTTAATATTTAGGTTATTAATTCCTTAGAAACGGGTTTTCAGGTTGTTAATGTTGGTAGTAGTTATGAACAAACGATAAACTACAACATAAAAGCTAGACTTGTGCTAATTATATGGGTAATATCATTCTGGTACCTACAAATCCGTTCCCTATTAAATACTAAGTAAAGCTAGTATTTCAAACGCACGTATATTTCCCTAAACATAACAATACCTTAGCTGAGAACAAAAGAACATGACTTACTGCAATTCAATAAAAATATTAATCCCGATGTTCATTTATTTCTAATATCGACTGTGTACAGGAATAAAAATCGATTCTAAGCTGCGTTGCCATATATAAATCCCACGAACCTCGGTTTCTGCTCAAGCCGCGTCTCGACTTCGTTTTAGAAATCGCATAAGGATTCAGAACTCGATCACGGTTTAAAAGCCGAGGTTTGGAACCACGATTTCTAAAACGAGGTCTAGACCCCGGCCATGGCTTTAAACTCCGTTTGGATTTATAAAACGAGATCTTTTTCGTTTTTCTGAGCCATGGTTCGAAACCATGGTCTGAAGCAGAGAACACGAATGGGGTAGGTTTGAAACCATGGCTTCATGTAGGCCTATACAAGATGGAGATAGTAGATCAGCTGGATGATTATGAAATGAAAATTTGTCTCTACGTTATTAAATCACCAGATTAGAGTAATGAGTGACAGAGATAATCCTTTGTAACTATATAACAACAATAATTTCAGACGGATATTTCGATTTTCGAAGGAATCAACTCAAAATTGAGCAAGAACGCTAAATAATAATCTGCAACGAATTGCAAGCGGCGGCGGATTAACAATTTTTTTTACACCTTCTTGTTGATTTCAGGGACGTAAGATATAATATTTTATATTAATTGTAAATTTATGCCCATAAGAGTATATAACTTAATTCTTAGTTTTTACAGTAATTTTGGACATTTTATTTAATACTCGAAATTGATGTGGGCCTATAAAAATATAAAGCAAACGTGATTTTCTCTTGTTATTTTTAAGTTTTATGCTACTGGGGCTTTCCACGTAGTACTAGTCTAGTATATGTGAAAATAGAACCATACTACATTTTAGTTTCAATTGAAATTTTAATCCAGTTAATATTTAGGCTATTAATTTCTTAGAACCGGGTTTTCAGGTAGTTAATGTTGGTAGTAGTTATGAACAAATGATAAACTACAATATATACGCTCAATTTATGCTAATTATTTGGACAATATCATTCTGGTACCCAAAAATCCGTTCCCGATTAAATACTAAGTAATACTAGTATTTTAAACGCACATATATTCTGTAAATCTATACTAATAATAAATCTGTAGCCGAAATTTTTCTGGTAATTTTCGATTTTCCAAAAATAATTGGTCCTAACATATATAATTAACCACCCTGAGACCGAAAATCGCATTTTTGAAATTTTTGTTTGTATGTCTGTCTGTATGTTTGTTACCTTTTCACGCGATAATGGTTGAACCGATTTATATGAAAATTGGAATATAAATTAAGTTCGTTGTAACTTAGATTTTAGGCTATATGGCATTCAAAATACTTTATTTAAAAGGGGGGTTATAAGGGGGTCTGAATTAAATAAATCGAAATGTCTCGCTTATTATTGATTTTTGTGAAAAATGTTACATAACAAAAGTTTCTTTAAAAATGATTTCCGATAAGTTTTACTCTTTACAAAATTGTGATAGGACTGATATTTAATGGGATAAATGAGTTTTAAAATTAAAATAACGCCATCTAAGACGGTACAATGAATTAAGAACAAATGACTCGTCTATAAGGGGCCTTGGACAACAACAATCGAAACAGGGGCCTTGGACATCAACAATCGAAAGCTATTAAACATAGCCTACAGAGAATGTTTCTGTGTTTTTATGAAGTAATATCAGAAGCTAAATTAACCGATTTGTATAATTAATTATTATTTCACCATTGGGAAGTGTAGTTTCTCTAGATGGACATAATGCTATAATGTTATTACAGTAACGTCTGAGTAAATCGAGGACAGGTAAGATTAAAATAGCTTCTTATGCAAAGAAAATTTGATAGGCTATTTTGTACATTCGTTTTCTGTATTTCTTAAAATAATATTTATGTACACTCATTTTAATCTCAGAGAATTAACTAACAACGAGAGTGTATTGATTTAGTATGCAGTAATAGTACGTTAGCTTAGCAATCCATTATTTTATAATTACAATTTTAACTATGCTTAATTTAATCGTGTTAAAATGCATAAAATATATATGCAATAAATGCAGTGCAAAAAAAATTGGGTAATGAGCGAAGCAGATTATCTTGCGCTGTTGTAAAAGTTGTTCCCTGGATCAAACGTCCTATTTTAATTATGTAATTACTTTATATTTATTTCTAACAGGTGCTGCGGAGCGCACGGGTACGGCTAGTTTGTAAATATAACAGTACATTAGCTGAGAACAAAAGAATGTGACTTTGTGCAATTCAATATAAATATTAATCCCGATGTTCATTCCTTTCCGATATCGACTCTTTACAAGAATAAAAATCGATTCTAAGCTGCGTTGCCATATATAAAACCCACGAACCTCGGTTTCTTCTCAAGCCGAGTCTCGACTTCGTTTTAGAAATCGCATAAGGATTCAGACCTCGATCGCGTTTCAAAAGCCGAGGCCTGGAACCACGATTTCGTCCGTGTTTTAGAAATCGACCCAAAGCCTCGGTCGTCCTCGGCTTAAATTAAGCTATAACTTTCGTTCATAGTTTCAAGGTTATCAGATTCACATTCGACTGACGACAATGAAAGAACAATATCCTTTGAAAGAGGCGCTTTGTGCAGGGATGATGTCATAAATGAAACAGTACCAGGGAGCTTCGCGAAAAATTTATTATTATTATTATTATTATTATTATTATTATTATTATTATTATTATTATTATTATTATTATTTTCATTCAGTGTTCTCCCCAAGGGCAGGTCTTTCACTGTAAACCCTGAATTCTCCAATGTTCCCTATTTTCTGCCTTTCTCTTTGTTTCCTCATACGATCCATATTGTCGTCTATCATCTGATATATTCTTCTGCCCCGAATTCTTCTTCCGTTTACTAATAGAACCAAAGCTGTTATTAGTTTTATTAGTTATATTTTAGAAGGTCCTGAGGACCATAAATTCAGTTCTGCTACATTTTGTGATTTAAGTAAGGCTTTCGACTGTGTTTCCAATTCACTGCGGGCTAAAGCAGGGAGATGCACTATCACCTTTACTTTTTAACTTCGCTCTAGAATATGCCATTAGGAAAGTTCAGGATAACAGGCAGGGTTTGGAATTGAACGGGTTACATCAGCTTCTTGTCTATGCAGATGACATGAATATGTTAGGAGAAAATACACAAACGATTAGGGAAAACACGGAAATTTTACTTGAAGCAAGTAAAGCGATCGGTTTGGAAGCAAATCCCGAAAAGACAAAGTAAATGATTATGTCTCGTGACCAGAATATTGTACGAAATGGAAATATAAAAATTGGAGATTTATCCTTCGAAGAGGTGGAAAAATTCAAATATCTTGGAGCAACAGTAACAAATATAAATGACACTCGGGAGGAAATTAAACGCAGAATAAATATGGGAAATGCGTGTTATTATTCGGTTGAGAAGCTCTTATCATCCAGTCTGCTGTCCAAAAATCTGAAAGTTAGAATTTATAAAACAGTTATATTACCGGTTCTTCTGTATGGTTGTGAAACTTGGACTCTCACTCTGAGAGAGGAACATAGGTTAAGGGTGTTTGAGAATAAGGTTCTTAGGAAAATATTTGGGGCTAAGCGGGATGAAGCTACAGGAGAATGGAGAAAGTTACACAACACAGAACTGCACGCATTGTATTCTTCACCTAACATAATTAGGAACTTAAAATCCAGACGTTTGAGATGGGCAGGGCATGTAGCACTTATGGGCGAATCCAGAAATGCATATAGAGTGTTAGTTGGGAGACCGGAGGGAAAAAGACCTTTAGGGAGGCCGAGACGTAGATGGGAGGATAATATTAAAATGGATTTGAGGGAGGTGGGGTGTGATGATAGAGACTGGATTAATCTTGCACAGGATAGGGACCAATGGCGGGCTTATGTGAGGGCGGCAATGAACCTTCGGGTTCCTTAAAAGCCATTTGTAAGTAAGTTTCGACTGTGAATGATGTTATATTAGAAAAATTGCAATATTATGGTATTAGAGGTAATGAATTAAAATTATTTGTCTTATTTTAGTAACCGTCAGCAGTGTGTCTTCATGATGGCAATAAATCTAAGTTCATGAATGTAAAATATGGTGTGCCTCAAGGATCAGTGTTGGGTCCTTTCTTATTTTTAATAAGGGTAATGATTTGATGTGCAATGTCTCTGCTTATTCTGTGGTATTCGCTGATGACGCCACATTTTTGACAAGTCATAGTGATATTAATGAATTGAAAACTCTTAGTAATTCCGTTTTTAATAAAGCCAAGAAATGGTTTAGTTCTAATAAATTTCTTTTAAATGAAAGTAAAACTGCATCTTTGTTGTTTAGTAATACAGTCATGGAAAATAATATTTTAAACTTCTTGGTATTACTGTGGACAGCACACTTACTTGGGCAGACCATGTTGAGTCTGTCTGCAAAAAATTGTCAAGAGTAATATTTCTTCTGCGAAATTTGAAAATATATGTTCCGAAAATTTACATTGGAGTTGTCTATTTTTCTTATTTTCATAGTATACTTTCTTATGGACTACTTTTATGGGGTAATAGTTCTCATACTAATAAGGTACTTATGTTACAAAAAAAGCTATTATAATTATAACTAATTCATCAATGAAGGCACATTGTAGACCGTTATTTGTAAATGAAAAAATTATGACTGTAACATCACTGTATATTTATCAAGCCCTAAATTTCGTCAAAGAAAATTCACATATGTTGACACATAGGAATGATGTTCATATACAACACCAGAAACCGTGACCTTTTTGATATACCTAAGTGTAGGCAGACTAAAACAATGGATAATTATTTTACTATGTCGTTAAAAATAGCAAATAAATTTCCGAGATATCTTTTTAATCTGGAAAGGAAGTCTTTTAACAGACTTGTCTCTGGTTGGTTAATCAACAAACCATTTTATGAAATTAATGAGTTTTTTAATGTCAACGTTGTTGAGAGTTTAATTAATTTTATTGTTTTGTTGTTTACTTTTTATTACTGACTTTGTCAATTGCACAATGTTATGTGCCCTGACTGTACAACACTGAATATACTGAATATTCCTTCCAGTGCATTCTTCAGTAAGCAGTTCCTTCTCAGCCAATGACCCAACTAATTCCTTTTTCTCTTTCTGATCAGTTACAGCATCATTCTTTCTTCACCCACTCTTTCCAACACAGCTTCATTTCTTATTCTGTCTGTCCACTTCACACGTTCAATTCTCACAATTTTTTCTATGCTGTTTACTTATTTGCAGGATGTAGACAGGTTGTCGAAAGAACTGGGTAACTTGGCGGGCATGGTCAAGGTTCCAGATGAAGATTTCAACCACATGGACTATCTGTGGGCCGTTGACGCCCCTACACTGGTCTATAACACGGTCATGGAAGAGTTGAAGAGCTACTAAGACTAAGCGAATAACACAACTTAGGACCAAACTACGAGCTCATCACAGTGAAGAATTAATGAAACTCTCGATATCTTTCACTGCGGAACTATGAAAACATTCACAGACTTAAAAGAAATAGAATTTATCTGAATCTTGTAATGCTACTTTATCAGAACAGATAAATGTACCAATATTATCTAAAAGAACTTATATAACCTTCCATTTTTTAAGATACTCGCTGAGTTTTCAACTTACCATACTCAAATACCTGATTTATTAAAGAACTTCACATAACATTACTGTTTGAAAGCATAGAGAAACAATTTTAATGTTATCATAACAGACAAATGTGACAATAAAAGCTTTAAAGAACTTATATTTATTATCTCTCATGATTCAAGACAATCGATGTGTTTTCAAATTGCCTTACTCAAATAGTTAATGTTCAAAGAACTATACTTAACGTTGCTATTTGAAAGCATATAGAAATTGTTTTAATGTTATCGGAACAGACAAATGCCACAATAAAATCTTAAGAAATCTGGATTATTTTCCGTCATTCAAACCTTCGCTGCGCTCCCAAATTTCCTTCCTGAAATACTATAATAGATTAAGGAACTGTATATAACGTTGTTGTTTCAAACAAACAAAAACAATTTAATGATGTCAGAGCGTCCTAACATAATCTTAAGGAACATAAAATATCTTCCACCATTTAAATCCTCGCTGTGATCCCAAATTTCCTTACTGAAACAGGTACTACCATAGACTAACCTATGTCTAAAGAACTGTATATAACGTTGTTGTTTAAAAAAATAATAATGTTGTCAGAACGTTTCAACAAAATCTTAAGAAACATGAATTATCTTCCATCATTTAAATCCTCGCTGTGATCCCAAATTTCCTTACTGAAACAGGTATTATCATATTCTAACCTATGTCTAAAGAACTGTATATAACATTGTTGTTTAAAAAAAATGAATGTTGTCAGAACGTTCCAACAAAATATTAAGGAACATAACTTATCTTCCACCATTCTAATCCTCGCTGTGATCCCAAATTTCCTTACTGAAATAGGTACTACCATAGACTAACCTATGTCTAAAGAACTGTATATAACGTTGCTGTTTGAAAACAAACAAAAACAATTTAATGTTGTCAACTAAATCTTAAGGAACATAACTTATCTTCCACTATTCTAATCCTCGCTGTGATCCCAAATTTCCTTACTGAAACAGATACTATCATAGACTAACCTATGTCTAAAGAACTGTATATAACGTTGCTGTTTGAAAACAAACAAAAACAATTTAATGTTGTCAACTAAATCTTAAGGAACATAACTTATCTTCCACTATTCTAATCCTCGCTGTGATCCCAAATTTCCTTACTGAAACAGGTACTATCATAGACTAACCTATGTCTAAAGAACTGTATATAACGTTGCTGTTTGAAAACAAACAAAAACAATTTAATGTTGTCGGAACGTCCCAACTAAATCTTAAGGAACATAACTTATCTTCCACTATTCTAATCCTCGCTGTGATCCAAAATTTCCTTACTGAAATAGGTACTACCATAGACTAACCTATGTCTAAAGAACTGTATATAACGTTGCTGTTTGAAAACAAACAAAAACAATTTAATGTTGTCAGAACGTCCCAACTAAATCTTAAGGAACATAACTTATCTTCCACCATTCTAATCCTCGCTGTGATCCCAAATTTCCTTACTGAAACAGATACTATCATAGACTAACCTATGTCTAAAGAAATGTATATAACGTTGCTGTTTGAAAACAAACAAAAACAATTTAATGTTGTCAGAATGTCCCAACAAAATCTTCCACCATTGTGATCCTCGCTGTGATCCCAAATTTCTTTACTGAAACAGGTACTATTATAGACTAACCTATGTCTAAAGAACTGTATATAACGTTGCTGTTTGAAAACAAACAAAAACAATTTAATGTTGTCAGAACGTCCCAACAAAATCTTAAGGAACATAAATTATCTTCCACCATTTAAATCCTCGCTGTGAACCCAAATTTCTTTACTGAAACAGGTACTATCATAGACTAACCTATGTCTAAAGAACTGTACATAACGTTGCTGTTTGAAAACAAACAAAAACAGTTTAATGTTGTCAGAACGTCCCAACAAAATTTTAAGGAACATAACTTATCTTCCAACATTTATAATCCTCGCTGTGATCCTAATAATAGAGAATAATATCTACTAGGAATAAGGGTCTTATAATAGATAAGAGCCAGGACACGAGAGAAATGAAGATGAACGGTTCTCTGATCTTAGTACTGATCAGTAATATCTTCTGGGGATCTGCCAAGCCGTTAATTCTGACATTGTCTGATAGAGCGTGGAAGGAAGAAACCAGGGCCAGTCATTCAATCTCAATGACTTACAACTGCTTGTAGGATTCTCCGCATAGGAATCCTGCACAGAATTTAGTGCCATGCTTCGAAATGAAGTCTGACTAGGCCTATGAAGTGCAAATCAACATTTGACACGGAGTCTACTACTAAGGGTGGGTGGAGGGATGGGGCTGGAAGTACAGCCACCTCCTCGTAGTGAGTCCTGGATTATTTCTGAGTGTAAATTTAAAGAAATAAGCGAAGAGCTGCACTACAAACAAATTTGAAAGCAGACTTAGAGCATTAGGCTCACGAAACTTTAGAGCTGATGCAGAGACACAGGATATTGTCGAATATTACTATTTTTTTTTCTATGCTCTTTCTGCCACAAGTCGAAACTTTTCCGCACTATAGTCCCGTCGCTCTAATTTCCGGCAACCAATCGCGTTGCAGGTCGGCTACATTTAAATGTGGGCATCTTGTGATTCGCTTATGAAGACGTTATTCATTTCTTAAGGCTCGATAAATACTTAATATATTCGCCCGCCATTTTGGCTCTTTCGTTGGCGTTCGCAGAAAGCATACGAAGACATTATTTGCCGCTCAATTATTTGCTGAATTACAGTGCGTTTGATTTATTATCATAGGAGCTATGACATGATAATATTTAACGGCGTGGCAAATAGATTCCTCGTATGGTAGCTCGGCAACGAAAAAACAAAAATGGCGAACGATACTACCTACCTAGACTTTATAGAGCCTTCACTTCCTAAGGCGTAAGCAAAGAGGAGGAGTCACGCCGGGAATAACAGCGTCGCGACTATAGCTACCTTCATTTAAAAAAATTCGATACACCCATAGGCGGAGAGGGAACAGTTTCCTTGGGGGGAGGGGGGGGCAAAGCAAAACCAGAAAATCCAGATATAACAAGGTTACAGGGGACATTATTTACCTTCACCCCGTTAAGGCTAGTTCACAATAAACCGGGAATGGAAACGACAACGAGAAAGAGAATGGAAATATTGTTAAAATAAATGTATTCACAATTAGCTATTGTGAATGCTCACATTTAAATACATTTATTTTAACAATATTTCCGTTCTCGTTCTCGTTGTCGTTTCCATTCCCGGTTTATTGTGAACCAGCCCTTATAGTTTGACCGTGGTACAGTATATCGGAATATGATCATTTAATAAAGGTATTTTCGGGGGCATGTTACATCCATATCCGCGATGTTTCGGACAGAGTTGTATAGGGCTTGAACTGTAGGTCTACTACAAATTATAATAGGGCATAACTTAAAACAATCTCCCTATTTTCTCTCTCATACAGAAACACATGTATACATCAATAATTTTACTGGGATCACTTTTCTTTTTTCTGCATTGTTCTGCAGTATGTCGTTCATATTTCTCCAAGTGGCGGTCTGAACATCGTAGACTTTTAACATATGATCACAGGTTGTTACAAAAAAAAATATATTACAGTGTTTCCATTCCTCACATAAGATATAGAAATTCTTAAACATTGAAAATTTTAAAATAAATATTATAGTCCAGACATATGACCTGAAGACATTAATTGGTCAATTTAAGCACAGAAACTTAATAATAAACAAAAGCAAGAAAAATCTTATGAATTCAATATTTTCTAACGTTAATAGCAAAAAAAAAAAAGAGTTGAGACAAGTTTGGGGAAGGGAAGTGCCCCCCATGCCTCCCCGTAACTCCGTCTATGGATGCATCCTAATGAACACTAAAAATTTAAATTTTTAAGTTGCATATTTAAAAAATTCTCCCCATTTATAGATGTGAATTGAACATCCTGAATACTTAGTTCTTTTCCAACCTGATACGAGATGTCGTAAAAAGAGAGTCATGCATGAAATTTAAATTTTGTAAGAGGAGATAGATTTTGAAAATATTCATATTTTAATTTCAGTAAGTAAAAAAAAAAAAACTATTCATATGATCATAATGAAACTTAAATACAAGAATAATTACATAAAGGAGATAAAATCTACAAAATATGAAGTCTCTATCTTAAAAGTGTAGACAACAGAAATTTCACCAATTATTCCCCTTAATCTTCAAAGAACTATGATCACAGACAGATGGAAAGTATACATCTTGAAACAACTTGAAGAGGTGAGTTTTCATAAGCTCCTCCGATTCTGAGGGCAACGAATAAACATTTGTGGCTTAAACATTTTATTCTTCACGATGGCAATGAAGATATGAGATCATATAATGTCAAGCGATTATTTTGAAAAATCACATGTCGAAGGCTAGACCTTCTCCGGATGTAGAAATTAATAGGGAGATTTGTTATTTCAAATAGAACGTATGAGGGAAAAATCAATGTGAAAATCCATTATCACTTGGTGAACCTTCCTTGTTAGTTTTTATTTTTCCAATTATTCTTTGATTTTACCTTTGTAAAAGGTATATAACATATTACACTAAAGCTATACCACGTCAACTTTTCGTTTTTCTGAGCAGAGAGCGTAGTATATGTACTGTACATATACGTATGTCTTGTTTTAACGTTCATTTTTCGTAAGTTTACTTTTTCAGACAAAACGAATCTTTACTCAGCTTCTAGTTAATCTAAAATGCTGAAATTTTCAGGAATTTTTTTATTTGGATATTTGATTACCGGATTTTTTTTACAGCCAAACATACCGCGGACTTTTAATCACAGACTTTTCATCACATGGGAGTTTTTCATTGCAGACTTTTCGTCACATAAGTGTTTTTCATTGCAGACTTTTCGTCACATAAGTGTTTTGTCATTGCAGATTTTTTGTCAAAAAGTGTTTTGTCATTGCGGACTTTTCGTCACATAAGTGTTTTGTCATTGCAGACTTTTCATCACATAAGTGTTTTGTCATTGCAGACTTTTCGTCAAAAAGTGTTTTGTCATTGTAGACTTTTCGTCACATAAGTGTTTTGTCATTGTAGACTTTTCGTCACATAAGTGTTTTGTCATTGCAGACTTTTCGTCAAAAAGTGTTTTGTCATTGCGGACTTTTCGTCACATAAGTGTTTAGTCATTGCAGACTTTTCGTCAAAAAGTGTTTTGTCATTGTAGACTTTTCGTCACATAAGTGTTTTGTCATTGCAGACTTTTCGTCACATAAGTGTTTTGTCATTGCAGACTTTTCGTCAAAAAGTGTTTTGTCATTGCGGACTTTTCGTCACATAAGTGTTTAGTCATTGTAGACTTTTCGTCACATAAGTGTTTTGTCATTGCAGACTTTTCGTCACATAAGTGTTTTGTCATTGCAGACTTTTCGTCACATAAGTGTTTTGTTATTGTAGACTTTTCGTCACATAAGTGTTTTGTCATTGCAGACTTTTCGTCACATAAGTGTTTTGTCATTGCAGACTTTTCGTCACATAAGTGTTTTGTCATTGTAGACTTTTCGTCAAAAAGTGTTTTGTCATTGCGGACTTTTCGTCACATAAGTGTTTAGTCATTGCAGACTTTTCGTCAAAAAGTGTTTTGTCATTGTAGACTTTTCGTCAAAAAGTGTTTTGTCATTGCGGACTTTTCGTCACATAACTGTTTAGTCATTGTAGACTTTTCGTCACGCAAGTGTTTAGTCATTGCAGACTTTTCGTCACATAAGTCTTTTGTCATTGCAGATTTTATGTCACAAGGACAAAAATTCCACGCAGTACATTTCGTCATCCGTCGCAAAAATAATGTAAGACGATGGTTTGAGTATAGAAGAGTATGTGGTTATCCTGTACATTTAAGTGAAGCAGCCATTGTTCCCCATTCGTGGCTTCTTTGTAATTCTGAAAGAGATCTGGAACTTTTCCTATGTAATTTGGTTCAGGGGGCAAGTTAAGTCTTCTAATTCGTATTGCAGTTCTCTTTAATGTTTCCTTCTTAGGACGCTTTATTGCAGTCCCGCTGGATGTAGTTGCAAGCGCATTGTGCGCGATGCTAGATGTAGGTTCTTTATGTTCTCTTTTAATTCTGCAGCTTTGCAGCGGTTCCAAAACAGATTATCTATTTTCAACATCAGATATACGTAGTAACCATCGCCGCACATCGCTCTCTGTTCATACATAACAATTTAACACCATTCCTCGTGTATTTGTGTTTCAGGAACATCTATCCTTTATAGATAAGCTTTTACCACCTTTAGAGGTAGGAATAAACTTTAAATTTATATTCATTCTATTTTGCTACTGCAAATTTTATAATGAACTACCAAATTGTTTCCATAGAAGCGGTTCAGATTGTTGACATGTACGAATTATTTCCATAGAAGCAGATTAGTTTGTTATTCGATGAAGCGTGGTAATGTGCACATTTAAAAAAGTGTGACATGTTTAAATTTGGCAAAAATTTATCCTGTAAAGTGTGACAAAAAGTCCGTGGTACGATTTGGCTGTGGCAAGAAGTCCGGATACGGGAAATTTTACAGGTACTGAAACAATGTTTCAAAAATTTTTTAAACTTCGGAGATGTTAGAGTGAGTAATGCACTGAAAATGGTTGAAAAAATATGCAAATGGGGAAAAGCTATTTCTCATAAAAATAAGTTAATTTAAATCTACTGTTTCAGCATAAAAAAATCAACTGGCTACAACAATTCTTTACCAAAAGTTTATGTAGGACATAATTTAACATTGCCAAAATAGGCAATTAAGAAAAAAGGGTGTCAGATATTGTAATAAAATATCCTTAGCTTCTTGTCTTAGTAATGTGAATTATAGAATTTCAACATTCACTAAAATATTGGTGAAGGAGTAGGGCCCTAACAAATGTGAATAGGTTCACAATATCTATAGGCAGCTCTGACTTTTATTCGACCAGTTATTGCCGGTGCGCCATCAATGCATGCTCAAATATAATTTTTCTAACAGTTTATTTTCTTCTACTGTAGCTGTCAATGAATTATAGGTTCAGTTTAGAGCTGGGGACGGAGCGAGTAGATCGGTTGAGTTACTCGGTTCTATCGGGTTATGTGCTTGGCAGCGGAGCACCGAAGTTACTCGGTTAACCGTAGCCGTTACCAGTCAGTTCAAACGTTCAGAGTTCGCATGTTTTACTTAATTCTAGCAGACAACAACGTAGGTACTGAAAGAGTGATGGAACGGAGAAAAATTCATATGATGACGCAGAATATCTGCATGGAAATATCATATGTACTTCGGTACATCAAAATATATACTCGTATATGATATGCGTAATAAATCACTTTGTGATTTAAGACGGCGCCTATACCGTCGGATCCCGGCCAACCAGTCACTCATTCGAGTGCACCTCAACACATGTATGGACTTCGGTCCTGCGTTCATAGACATCTATGACGTAGTGCAGAGGGCGGCCACTAGAGGGAACCCAAGAGATGGAGCTTAATCTGAGACGATTCTGACCGGCGTCGGGGTTGTATCCGGCGTGGCTTAGTGGATAAAGCATCAGCACGTAGAGCGCCGGAGAGAACTTTTCTCCGTTCCATCACTCTTTCATCATATGATGACTCAGAATATCTGCATGGAAATATCATATGTACTTCCGTACATCAAAATATATAACCGTAGGTACTGTTGTATTTAAATATTTTCTGCTGCAGGACAAATTATTTCCTTATCCCCAAGGCGGGATGAAAGCCTCTAGTATTGAAGAGGAGTTCATTCTATTATATGACCTGTCAAGTGGGCCTAATGAACACTGAATCTGAACATATTACTGTACATAATAATAATAATAATAATAATAATAATAATAATAATAATAATAATAATAATAATAATAATAATAATACTTACTTACTGGCGTTTAAGGAACCCGGAGGTTCATTGCCGCCCTCACATAAGCCCGCCATTGGTCCCTATCCTGAGCAAGATTAATCCATTCTCTATCATCATATCCCACCTCCCTCAAATCCATTTTAATATTATCTTCCCATCTACGTCTCGCCCTCCCTAAAGGACTTTTTCCTTTCGGCCTCCCAACTAACACTCTATATGCATTTCTGGATTCGCCCATACGTGCTACATGCCCTGCCCATCTCAAACGTCTGGATTTAATGTTCCTAATTATATCAGGTGAAGAATACAATGCGTGCAGTTCTGTGTTGTGTAACTTTCTCCATTCTCCTGTAACTTCATCCCTCTTAGCCCCAAATATTTTCCTAATCACCTTATTCTCAAACACCCTTATTATTATTATTATTATTATTATTATTATTATTATTATATTAGAGTGTTTAATTAATATTAAAATATGTTAAAAAAAGAAGTGCATTATGTTTCTCTTCTATTTGTGTTTATTGGATTTGTGTTACCTCATCAGTCATCATTTTATTTGTATTTATTTCTACGAATTATATTACCGGTACCTAATTACTTTAATTTATCAATAATATTACTCTTCACCAAAGAGAACATGTTTGTATTGAAGGCTAGTAATGTTATAAAATAAATAAGCATTATGTTCTTCAGTTTAAGATTCCACGTTTTATTGATTATTTTATCCACTTTCCGTAATAGTAAATAATTCTGTGTGTTATTTTTAAGTGTTTTAGGCAGCGCTTCATGGAGCCCGTTTCTTTCTATCTTCTTTTTTACTTAGCTGCAGCGATTGACGTTTACCTCACATGTTAATTTATTAGCTGTTAGTATTATAAATTGTTTCATCAATTTTATTTCTTCTGTCATATATAACAACACCGAAAGTTAAATAGGCCTTTCATACAAAATAACTCCGCAAAATAATTGTAATTACGCAAATGAAATTTGCAACCGCCATTTTGCAATGAAGAGAAGCACTTTTTTCTCGTCAATTGGCAAAGCGAAAGCGCTTTACTACAACGCTTTTAAAACACGCTTGGCCTCACTTTCAAAGTACGTTCTAAAATCGACTCAATCTATCTAAATTTTAAATCTGCCGCCACAAATTTGTACTCGGTACTGTACTCGGTTCAACCGAGTAATGACGTCACAGTAACTGCTCCGAACCGAACCGCTCCGTCCCCAGCCCTAGTTCAGTTTCACCAACTGTTGTTAAATATTTAACATGTCGTTAAGGCAGTTTAACAGTGAACTTAAGGAGACACTACACTGAAATTTCCAAGTTCTATATTTTTATTAATTTCATTCAGTATTCTGCCCAAGGACAGGTCTTTCACTGCAAACCCAGATTTCTCCAATCTTTCCTATTTTATGCCTTTCTCTTTCATATGTTTAAGGGTTCGCAATAATGAAATCAATAATTACCCTACTTATGAATTTGGATCACTGGTACATATTATGGTTAATAATGAGGACATTGCGATGAAGTGAAGATGAATGGATAGAAGCATTTGAAATGTGGATATGGAGAAGAATGGAAGGTGTGAAGTGGATAGACAGAATAAAAAATGAAGTTGTGTTGGAAAGAGTGGATGAAGAAAGAAGGATGCTGAAACTGATCAGGAAGAGAAAAAGGAATTTGTTGGGTCACTGGCTGAGAAGAAACTGCCTACTGAAGGATGTACTGGAAGGAATGGTGAATGTGACAAGAGTTCAGGGCTGAAGTAGACATCAGATGATAGACGACATTAAGATATATGGATCATATGCGGAGACTAAGAGGAAGGCGGAAAATAGGAAATATTGGAGAATGATGGATTTGCAGTGAAAGACCTGCCGAAGGGCAGAACATGTATATATGTATGTATGTATGTATGTATGTATGTATGTATGTATGTATGTATGTATGTATGTATGTATGTATGTAATGACAAATGTACCGGTACAAAATTTCATCCGCCTATATAAGTGGTTTGCATTTTATAATATTTTATTAAAATATTTAATAGCTTTATATGATATGATATGATATGATATGATATGATATGATATGATATGATATGATATGATATATATGATATTTATTTGTCAGTCAGCTTTACAATTCACAGTTATGGTGGACCTTCACATTTCTGTTTTTCGATCCACCATCCCTTTAATACATACAACTCTTTTCTATTCTATTCTATTCTCAAATTCTACCTACTCTTAATCATTGTTTTCCCGCTATTTTCTCCTACATTACTTGCTGACTTTTCCGTTTACTCTATTTTACAACACCTACATCACTTTTTTTCTATCCTCTGTTTATTTACATATTTATCTCTTTCTTTTCGCTTCACTCCTAAATTTCCTATTTTATTATCTCTTTCCATATATTTATTTCTATCATATTCCTACAGTTATAGTACCCCTGATACTACTCACAACCCATAACATTAAAAAACACGAAATATCTAATTCACTTAATTACACTTGCAATTTCTCTCTCATTCCACTTCACATTTGTTCAGATGTTTTCCTTTTTTTTCACTTTAATTTTCTTGTATTCATTGTTTGATAGTCTATCTTATTACACTCATACCCTATCTCCTTACACTTAACACTGTCTTCTCTGTTCCTTTTCTTACACTATTGTCGCCCCTAACTTTCTTGCACTCACTTTTTAGCACTCTTCTTCTTCTTCGCTAATAACCTCTCCAAAGCCCTATCTATTCTGTCCTCACAATCACTGATATCTGGTAGTCGCTTCATTCCTTCACTCGTTCTTCTCATGTCTTCTCTTGCATTTCCTCCATTAGTCTTGTCTATGCTCCTGACCTCAGACACTTCCAGCTGTTTCCCTAATCCTTAGTCCGCAGTATTTTGTATCTGCTTCACGTTTTGTTTTCCTCCTTGGTTTATTCTGGTCAGCTGTTTCGTACTCGAAGTAGGCGTCAGATATAGACATTGTACATCTCTCGTTTCATTGATATTGAAGTTTTGTGTCGTTTGCATTTCTTCATTCTTCCTAGCGTGCTGCCTTGACGTACGCATATTTTCACGTTCATTGAACCTCCATTTCACTGCGCCATGATTCACCTGGCTTTGTTCGATTTCAGTCCAAAACTCTAGTTGGTCACAATTCTTTTCACAGTATTCGAGAACGTACACTTTATCATTGATTTTGAATTTATCTAATGCCTCAGACTAAGTCAGATCTTTCCCTCTAGTTCACTTTTACACTTCACACGATTTAGTTTGCACTTCCTTGTTTCTTTAACTATCACATAACTCGCTGAATTTTTATATAAGTTTCATCTAGTTTTTCGCACATCTTTTTTAGTTCCCTCTCAATATCACCCACGGTTGCTGGACTTGGACCATTTGCGCTCTCGTAATTGCTTTATATAAAAAAAACCCTTGCACCTCAATTCACATTATTCTTAACTGATATTCACTTGAGTGGATCCTTACATACATGGGATCAAAATTTACTACAGGATTTTGCTGTAAAATTTATCAGTAGATTACTATAATTTTATTATAAAATAATAAAAAATAAAAATATTAATAATCATAAAAAAATTCCTAGTAATTTACAGATTAACTGTACAGAAAACCCAATAGTAATGCTTGTTCCAATGTATCTAAAAGATCACGTGAGTGAATATCAGTTAAAAATAATGTAAATTGTGGTGCAAGGGACTTCTTACATAAAGCGATACAATATTTTATTAGGTTATTAATAAAACACAAACAACTTATCGTAGAGGGATTAAATTTTTCACTTGTGTTATTATTAACTAGGTACACCGGTGATAAAAGTTTTGTGAATTTAGCTCCAAAAACATGGAGGTTAGCAATTTCAGCATAGTGTTCTTTTAACGGAACAGATGTTTCGTCAACTCTTGTTACTACTAACATCATGTTAAACCTACTGTTAAATTAACATAGCATATTCCAGCAGTTAAATTTTTAACGTTCTATTACAGCGTGAATCATGGCTGCCAGGGAACATATGTTATAAGCTGCGCTATTATATAGAGATATATTTGCAGTGAAAATAATTACCTTCATCACTACTTCAGCATCCATAATTATCTAGAGATACGTTCATAAATACTAAAATGATTGATATTAATATTAGCACTGAATTCGCAATAATGACATGTGTGCTAATTAACGTAAGAATTTATGTGATTATTATTCCGTATTAATACTCATATAATTGCAGATTTTCAAAACGATATTTCTTTACTTCATTGATTTAACACTTTGCATCTAATTATGACTAATGACGTGTGAAAATATGTTAGTATCTAAGCAAATCCATTTATCGATAAGAAATCTCAAACAAGATTACGCTGATATCCCTAAGGTAATTTAATGTTGTAATCAGCAAAACTGGATCAACTATCCACAAATATATATATATATATATATATATATATATATATATATATATATATATATATAATTTTAACTGGTAATGGAAATTACGGGAAAACGGCTGAAAGATTTTAATGAATGACCCGTCGTTTTAAAGCTTGGCATCCAAGGATTTTCAGGAAAATAGTAACTTTCAGTGAAGCGTTAGTTTTCCTACATAATTTCCGCATTTTCCAAAATCCATCTTTCATCAGTTTTGAGAACTAATGGCAATTCAAAATAAAACAAAACACACACTACAATAAACAATTATACTCTAAGGTCATGACCTGCAGGATTACTGACATATTAGCATTCAGATGGCTCAGATTCTCTGACATCATAATGCCAATACATCGATCTTCATTTGTGAAATTTTTTAATAACATATAAAAACTTCAAGACTTATAGGTCTGATTCTCTGGTCTGTAGTTTTGTGAGTACAGCTGTGTATTGGATATTAAGAACTACAAAACTTAAGAATGATTGATGACATTATTACCATTAAAATGAATTATTATTATTATTATTATTATTATTATTATTATTATTATTATTATTATTATTATTATTATTATTATTATTATAGTTAATGCAATTATGTGAGTATTTGTTACATTAATGTTAGGCCTATATGGATGATATGAAAGTGAAAACTTTTGGTGTTTTATGTAAGTAGACATTAAATTAGATCTTAATTTCTATAATTTACTGAGTAACGAAAAAATCGAAAAATCGAAGGAGAATTGGGAGGAAAATTTAAAAGGTACGCAAAACGCGTCCTTGCAAGGGGTTGGGGGCTGTACAAAACTAAATATGTGAGCTCCAAGCCTGTTGGCCACTAGTCTCACTCCGGGTTACGCTCTAGAAAATTTTGAAGGGGAAGCCGAAATTGGACGTAACCTCTTAGGTACCACATACGCGAGGGGGGCTGAGATTGATCAATTGATCACGGAACGGGGCGAGGAGGAGTTGGCTGGTGTTTGCCGTTAGGATGGCAAGACGCCGTCATCCGTTGTTCGATGACAAAGCAGGTGAAGGCCGTCGGAAAAAGCGCCGTGAAATCTAAGCTGCAATTTGAGAGGTCCCTGTCCTTTCAATTTGCGACTTATTGAGTGACCTCGTATGTTTAATAGACTATTAATATTATCTGAACTAGGGCATACATAATTTATAATAAAGATGGAATATATATGGGGAAGGGCATATAGGTCCGTGGCCCATTTCTTATAGGGCTCATCCCGACATTTGTCTTACGCCTGAGGAAAACCACGGAATACCTTAGGCAGGATGAGTTGTCTCATATAAGAGACTAGCCAATTTGGCTATTATGTAGGAGGTCATGAGCCTTGTTACTGAGTAACGGCTATGCAGTGTACTATATATGTTACTGAAAACTACAAAACTTACGTAAGATAACAGTGAAATATTTTTACAGTTATTAAATTAATGAAGCGGTGTGGTGTAAAGATGGGAACGATATATCGCTTTTTACGAAATACCTATATTTTCGTTTCGATATAGCGATATATCGATATCGAAATTTTGATTCAATATATTTTATAATATATCGGTTTTCTCATAAATTTATCGATTTTTTGTGGTATTTTTATCATTATCAACAACAACAAAATCCACACTAGACAACTGCGATGATTCCCGAGAGATGGCGCTACTGAAGGTGGACAGTTACATAATTTTGCAAACTCGCTCAATACCTCGTTCTAATTGGCTGAACTGGAATTCGAATTCAAACTGTTTAATATGCAGCATAAAATTCAAAATGCAGCGTGTGCGAACGTGAGACAGACAGGAGGTTTATCTACTACGGTTTTAATATGGTTATTAATGTTCTCCAAGGCAGTAGCAACTCCCACCCTGAAAGGGAAGCGTCTGAACTCAAAACTTTTATTCCTATATTCTGAAATGGAAAGAGAGACAAGGATTTAATACCGATGTGACATTTGTTTACGTCTGTGATTTCTATGCACAACCTAGTGCTGACATTCTGTTTTCTTATTATATATTTTAGTGCATAAAAATTCTATCCCTATAATCATCACCATTGTTGTTTGGAATGTTGGAGTGTAACAATAACTTGCAATGGGAACTTACTATGGAAGGATTGTATCAAATCAACTGTAATGTTTGTTAAAACTTGTAACATTCTAAGTACGAATTACTTGCATTTAAAAATAATTACAAGTTTTGTTTACTTACATTTAAAAATGATTACGTTGTTAGGTAGAAATTATGTCTGTGTCCTGGATTGAATCCTATATAACATGAGACTAATTGAATCGTGTTCCAATATCAAATACTCAACCATGTAGAGTTCATCTAACTCTTTCCCATTATATTATTTAAACTCCCTTTCTTCCACCAGTCGACCTGGTTGGCGAGTTGGTATAGCGCTGGCCTTCTATGCCCAAGGTTGCGGGTTCGATCCCGGGCCAGGTCGATGGCATTTAAGTGTGCTTAAATGCGACAGGCTCATGTCAGGAGATTTACTGGCATGTAAAAGAACTCCTGCGGGACAAAATTCCGGCACATCCGGCGACGCTGATATAACCTCTGCAGTTGCGAGCGTCGTTAAATAAAACATAACATTCTGCTTCCACCATAATTTTTATTTAGGTTAGGATCTACATCATATGGTATTGAAAAGTATTGTTTATTGTTACAATTTTACATTTATGCTTTTGACTGTTATGATGTTAATTTCAATGGTAAAAAGGAATATTACAATTTAAGTAATTTTATTGTAATACAGTAAATGTACGCCTGAAAATGCAATTTGCTTACAGAATAGCGATATATCGATAATCGTTCGATATATCGATATATTTTCTACGATATATATAGTTTATTTAAATTAGTTTTGCAATATATTGCAATATCAATATAATCGGTATTTAATTTATTTTCTCCATCACTAGCGTGGTGTGAATCTTTTTCAGATATTTAATGACGAGCGGTGTAGATACTTACATGTGTGATTCTCTAATTTTTCTAGGATTAATGCAGTAATATGGAAGATGCATAAGTAATTGAGTCATGCTTCCTATTTTAGTTGCGTCTTTAAACTGCATCAAATTAATTTAATATTATTCCTTTGGTTTAATCGAATAGATCAGTGATCGCTGCCAAGCATATAATTTTGTTGTAGGGAGAATTGAAAGAACTGAAGATGGATGTGTTCAAGAAAAAGTATTTGACATGAAAACATTAAGAGGGAAGCTTTTCAAAAGAGAGATTTTTGACAGGGTTACACTTTATTGAGATATTACGTTGCTTTAAATGTTACATCTGCATTATGGTGGAAGCAAATAACTTTCAAAATATCTGGTAATTTTTCTGGAAAATAAATCTTAAAAACTTTTATTTGAACTTCTAATTAACTAACTTTGCAGCATTTGCTGCACAAGCCACTAGTAAATGTATAAATTTATAAAGATTGCATAGCAAATTTGGAGATAATATAATGTTATAATTACTATTGGTGAAATAATTTGGAAATAATGTTAACGTTTACCATTACATTCAGAAACACAATCATCTTCATTTTCTATTAGTTCTACTTGATCCTGGAAATTTGAGAGAATCTTCGCACCCATATCATCAACTTAGATAGTGAAGGTACCACCGCCAGTTTTCAGACGTTTCACTGCATTTCGTACATGGTCCTTCTTAGCATTTCTCTTAATTAATACTTTCATAACAATGATTAGTTCCATAGTTCGCGCTTTCACATACAAATGGCGATTGAAATCTTGGGTTAAAGAAACCCATGCTTGTTCCTTTTTCCTTATGAAAGTTCCATCACTACTTTTATTTTCAACTACATCTAATAAATGCTTGGATATATTGCATTTGGAAGTCCTTTGATAGTGTTTTCTTACTTGGCACGAATATTATATTGCATCACCAGAGATGATTTCATAAAATTGCAGTCCTTAACACATACTCAGTTTTAATCTAATAGATATATAAATAATTACGTTTAAATAGCTTATGGCTGGCATAAAGCTAGGTATGTTGACAACAACCTTATAAACTCGTCATTACTGTAGAATTCTGTTTTCACGTTGATGCGGAGAACTGCTCTAAAGCTGACTGTGAGAAACTTATTTTTCTGAAATGTTCGTGGTGTAAAATTTCACTGTTTTTTCAGAAGTTTTACAACGATTTCCACCTCTGTGATCAGAACAGTGAGTAATTTCAGGTATGCTTAAATTTCCTTATCATTTCTCCATAGACTATTCCATAGTCAATTTCATGAATATTATAGGCCTATATCTGATATTTAGGGGCTGGATGCTGATGACCTAAAAATCCACTTAAAATGATCATTAAAATGCCCTTAAAATAATGGAAAAAATAACATGGAATTGAAAGAAAATGACATTTAAATATTATCGCACCACAACTTCTTAAAAATTAGTTTCAATAGCTGCTCTGCAAATCTCGGAGAGAGGAGGCAACTTCCTGAATTTGGCTAAGATAAAGGAAAAGAACATGCAACAAAATGAAGGTTTTAAGGGAAAACTATAGATTTTAATGAGTGTTTACAATGTGTTTCAATCAGGGGTGGTCCATGTCAGTGTCTTCATTCTCCATCTCCTTCTCCTTCCGCGCTTCACTTTTGTTACCAGATCTTTTCAGATGGAGTGTGAATGACAAAACAAATTGTGGGCGCAGCGTGCATTCTTGCAATCTTTGTGTTAAAAAATAATACTGTCTACTACAGTAGACATCCCTTCCGAACCATGTTGAGGACATAACGTCCTGTCCAGGACATGGTAAAAGTTTCCTCCCTTCTAAACATAAATTCTAAAGACACCCTCGTACCGACAAAAGAACATTAGCGGTCAAAGTCCTCACTTAAACTAAGCTGCTGTCAAGCATTTTATATTACTTCCGTTGTGTGAAGTGAAGCCTTCAGTGCAATGAGGGATGGACTTTAGAGACTGTTTCAAACTATAAAACTAAAGCTTCATTGTTATTCACTTATTCAGTAGATAATTACTACTGGCCTATTTGGTTAGAAAAAGATTTAACTGACCTATCGGTAAAGAAGAAAGTAAAATGCATTCCAAATGATCTAAAAGTTCTTCAAAGAATTAAAAATGACCAAAAAATGTCGAAAAAAATTATAAAAATGATCTATTACTTCAAAAACGTCAAAAAATGCAATATAAGAAATTACTTTTTACGTTTATATTAACATTGAAAGGAATTCTATATTAATAGGCATCGTCCTAATGTGAAAAATAAAAAGATTACTTTTCATCAACATCCGCCCTCTACTGAAGTCATTTTCGTAAAATATTATTTAAGGAGATTTTGACAGTACGGTATGCAATTAGATGAGATTTATTGCCTGATATGTCTAGCACATAGCATTGTTTGCATTAGCTGTTGAATAATTTGAAAAAAAAAAATCATATCTCGAAAACTAGGCCCTTTCCGGATGTAGAAATTTATATGGAGGTTTCTTATTTCAAATAAAACGTATGGAGGAAAAATCGTTGTGAAAATTCATTATCACTTGGTGAACCTTCTTTGTAAGTAATTTTCAGCCCAAAATCCATACATTTATTAAGAATGAGAGTTAAAATCAAAACTTATAGACGTATATACATTCTCAGAAAATCGAAAAATTAAAATGGATACAATACGAATATAGTCATATGTGATGTGCCATTTTAAAGAGAGAAAACTAAACACTATATTAGAAAAATATAAAATAAATAAAAATGTTCGCCCAAAATCCATTTCCGCTCCCCCTTGAGATTGAAATATTACTTAGGCAGCAGAAATTATTTCATGTATATTGCGGACCTACTAGCAGATCAACGTAAATTGCGGCCGCAACGAAAGGGAAAGGTACATTGCGGCCCTCTATTGATCAACTTAGGAGTTGCAGATTTTGAAATGGCCAACTACTCTGCTGCTAAAATTGTTTTCCCCATCTGCTATTCTCAAGGGATGTAGATTTCGTATTGTACAAACTTGGTTCAGAAAAATACAAAACCTTGGTCTAGCTAAAATGTATAGAGATTCTCACCTCAGTAAATTTCTAAAATCACTTTTCGGTCTTTCTTGTCTGTTCCCTGAAGAGTAGAAGCCTACTTCGTTTTTTATTTGCTTGCCAGCCAACCTCATGAAGCTCGGCTGGAACAATTGATGAATTATTTGAGAGGCAACTACATCCTTTCTATATATACATTTCCACCTTCAATTTGGGCCGAACTTACATCATCGTTATCAAGAACTACGACCTGTTGCGAAGGATTCCATTCAAAAGTAAACAGAATGCCTTCATTTTCTCATCCCAATATATACTACCTTCTGACATAAATCTTAAAAGAAGTTCAATGTGACATTAACATACTTTTGCGGAGCTCGCCATCGAAAAACAGAAGAAAAGTAAGCGAGAAGTAAGAATTTTTAAATACCATGCTTATTAAGTACCGGTAACAGACAAAAGTCTGCACTGAATCAGTATGTTAAGTTTCTATGCGTTCAAAAATGATACTGTTTATTTTAATTGAAGAAAAATATTATTTAATGCTTTACGGATATGAAAATCTTATATTTTAATGACACATTTTTAACCATACTTACGCATAGTCCTAAGACTGAAAAATGGGAAGGAAAATGTTGTCAGGGCCAAGACATACACATACATTGCGTGGTCCACATGTACGTATTACAATTCAGGTGGTGGGCCGCAACGTACGCACCACTCTCCAGATGGTGGGCCGCAATTTACGGGTACAACGGGTTATGGTCCGCAATTTACAACTGTTACAGCTCACGTGATTTCTAGTAACTTAATTATTTACAGTTCAATTTTGCATCCTAATGTACAGTCTTAAAGAGTTTATAAGAATGACGTGATTTGAAATAATAAAATTTATTGTTCTGATAAATGCGCAAGAAAATGTAATTTTGTAGCTAGAAATAAAAAAAAATTGTACAAAGCAACTATAGAATTAATAACACATTTTTAGCTTCAGAATACTGAACAGTTCATTCTCTAATTTTAATATTCTTTTACTCTTAAAACTGAAGAAAAAAGGTATTTTTAACAACTTGAAATTAGTGTAACTCTGAAAATATTGAGAATAGGACGCATGTATGTATGTATGTATGTATGTATGTATGTATGTACGTACGTATGTACGTGTGTACAGTATGTATGTATGTATTTTTTATTTTATTGGGTTATTTTACGACGCTGTATCAACATCTAGGTTATGAAGGTGATAATTCCGGTGAAATGAGTCCGGGGTTCAGCACCGAAAGTTACCCAGCATTCGCTCGTATTGGGTTGAGGGAAAACCCCGGAAAATACCTCAACCAGGTAACTTGCCCCGACCGGGATTCGAACTCGGGCCACCTGGTTTCGCAGCCAGACGCGCTGACCGTTACTCCACAGGTGTGGACCGTATGTATGTATGTATGTATGTATGTATGTATGTATGTATGTATGTTTGTATGTACGTGTGTACAGTACGTATGATCAGTATGTATCTACAGTATATATATATATATATATATATATATATATATATATATATATATATATATATGTACAATATGTATGTATGTATGTACGTACGTACGTGTGTATGTACAATATGTATGTATGTATAATATGTATGTATGTATGTATGTATGTATGTATGTACGTGTGTACAGTACGTATGATCAGTATGTATCTACAGTGTATATATATATATATATGTATGTACAATATGTATGTATGTATGTATGTATGTATGTATGTATGTATGTATGTATGTATGTATGTATGTATGTATGTATGTATGACTTTTTTGTTCAAAATGTCTTCGGAAATATGCTCACTCTGTATATGAGCCGTTCAGACCAAAAGTGGTGTAAGTCAAAAATGGGTAATGAGGTTTAAAGTAAAATACAGAGCAAAGTAGTAATTAATATGTCCTTCTTGCTATCCACTAATCACTAATAGTTTAAATAAATTGAATATTAATTGCTACTTTGCGCTGTATTTTACAGAATGTTTACTTTAACCCTCATTGCCCATTTTCGATTTACACCACTTCTGCTCTGAACGGCTCATATGCTTGTTTTGTACATATTCATGCTTTCGCATTTTTTATGATACTATTTTTGTTACTTTTCGCGGCACACCCTTTGAGAATCGCTGATCTACAAGATGGAAAATTTACTGTTACACTGGCCAGACTAGTAACTGATTGTGTAAAAATGTAGAAGATCAAAATCTGTCAAGTGTCTTAACTGCAGAATACATTACGAAACATCATCTTAGCACCTTAGCGGACCTTAGCCATCTTGTAGGGTAGATAACAAGTTCACTGCCTTCTTCTTTTCTTAAAAAAATGCTGAAGACTGGAAGACAGATTCAGCCAGCACAGACAAATAATACGTCATACAGGCGGTCACAGGTTGGAGTAATAATAACGTAAGGTTCAGATTTCTTATCAGATAAATTAGACTTGCATAAAATAGATATGTGAACTACGTACATAGGCTTAATACAACTCAATACACGTAGCATAGGCCTAAATTTCTATGACTTGGAATTCAAACAAATGCAAAGAAAATTCTTTCACATCCACAGTTTTCTGCCCAAGGGCAGGTCTTTCACTACAAACCCAGCTTTCCCCAATCTTTCCCATTTTCTGCCTTCCTCTTAGTTTCCGCATCATTCATTCATTCAATGTTCTGCCCTAGGACAGGTCTTTCACTGCAGACCTAGCTTTCTCCAATCCTTCCTATTTTCTCCCTTCCTCTTTGTCTCCTCATATGATCCATATATCTTAATGTCGTCTATCATCTGATATCTTCTTCTGCCCCGAACTCTTCTCTCCTTCTGGTGCATCCTTCAGTAGGCAGTTTCTTTTCAGCCAGTGAACCAACTAATTCCTTTTCCTCTTCCTGATCATTTTCAGCATCATTCCTTCTTCATCCACTCTTTCCAATATATCTTCATTTCTTATTCTATCTGTCCACTTCACACGTTCCATTCCTCTTCATATTCACATTTCAAATGCTTCTATTCGCTTTTCTTCACTTCATCGTAATATCCTGTTTCTGTCCCCATGCAATGCTACACTCCACACTAGAATGTCATGATTTGTATCAGTTTCATGGGATTATAAATCCTACATGAACATAATTTTGCAATCGATTATTGCATCTCAAAAGCTGTAGAAATATACATTTGCTGACAGCTTGGTTTAATTTGCTTCTAGATTAAAATGTCCACTTCAAAAAGCTCACGTAGATAAAAGCCCACAACATAAATGTCCACAACTAAAATGCCCATAAATAAATGTTCACAACTGAAATGTCCATAAATAAAAGTCTACAACAAAAATGTCCAACTAAAATGTAGATAAAAGTCCACAACATAAATGTCCACAACTAAAATGCCCATAAATAAATGTTCACAACTGAAATATCCATAAATAAAAGTCTACAACAAAAATGTCCAACTAAAATGTAGATAAAAGCCCACAACATAAATGTCCACAACTAAAATGCCCATAAATAAATGTTCACAACTGAAATGTCCATAAATAAAAGTCTACAACAAAAATGTCCAACTAAAATGTAGATAAAAGTCCACAACATAAATGTCCACAACTAAAATGCCCATAAATAAATGTTCACCACTGAAATGTCCATAAATAAAAGTCTACAACAAAAATTTCCAACTAAAATGTAGATAAAAGTCCACAACATAAATGTCCACAACTAAAATGCCCATAAATAAATGTTCACAACTGAAATGTCCACAAATAAAAGTCTACAACAAAAATGTCCAACTAAAATGTAGATAAAAGTCCACAACATAAATGTCCACAACTAAAATGCCCATAAATAAATGTTCACAACTGAAATATCCATAAATAAAAGTCTACAACAAAAATGTCCAACTAAAATGTCCATAATCTGAAATGTTCACGAGACGCAATCTCCACATGCAGAAATGTCCATTGTAAATATTAGTTCAAAGCTGTTGCTTAGCAAGACATTTCAAAATCTACAAGTTGATATTATAATAATGCAAATCTGTTATTTACTGTAGCAATCCATTAAACATTTTTAGTATGGCTGAAGTAGTAGCCTACTACCACAGTAAGAAAAGTATATTAGTGAACAACAGTTATGTATACCACTTCCATTCTAGAAGCAAAAATGAGAAAACTGTATTAGAGGTGTGCAGACAGGCAAACATGTAAGGCCAGATGCGTGAAAAATACTGATCTGGAACGTATGGTTATTCTTAAGGATGGAAGTTCTCAGATCTACCTACATTTTAGCATATGTTTCAGCCCACCATGTTAGTTAGCATTTGGCGATTTTTGGATAATATAAAATCAGAACAGCATGACAATGAAAATTTAATCATTCAAGTGATGGCTGGTCATCAAACCATCAGGGCGCCAATTAATAAGGTTTACGCTACAAATCAGAGAGGCGTATTGAAGAAATAGAAGATATGATCAATACAAAGGAAACAACAATATTCAAGAATATCTATGAGCCGTATCTTACCATCTGAAATTGGACAGGGAATTTGTTGAAGAACCACAAAACTGCCCAATTTTAATATAATGTAATTTTGTAAGATTAAAAAATGTAACATACAAAGACTAAGGGCCGTATTCATAGACATTTTTAGCGCGGGCTTTCGGTGGATGATCAGCGTTTTTCGTATTCATAAACCAGTGTTAGCGACAGGATATGATTTGAATTCTGTACAAGTAACCATTGTATAGCCGGGGCTAGCTTAGTACGCTCGTAGCGCGTGCTGCGAAATGTCTATGAATAGCACCCAATATAATTATTACAGTATTAAAACACACATTGTTTATGGGATGTATGGAGTTGCTAATCTGTAAATGACAATTGTATAATTGAACATTGAGGTCATCTTTCTCGATGTATTGAGCTTTAATTTCATTTTGAATCCAAATTGCTGTGCATTGTCGTACATTTTGATGATATGTTTTTAAGAGTTTGTTAGGATTTACGTTGACATAATGTGAGTTTTAAATTTTCTTTGAGATACGTTTTCTTTTATCAAACATTTTTAATGGTAAATGAAATATCTACAGTAAAATTCCTATTAAACCCTATCTTCTTGTTGATGGATTCGATTTTGAGTCTGAGAACGTAGTATTTGTATATTTTGTATATTTGTATATTTTCTGGACATTTATGTATTTTGGACATATAATTGTTGGATATTAAATCCTGGTGGAATTACAGTATTAAGACACACATTTTTTATGTATGGGATGTATGGAGTTGCTAATCTGTAAATGCCAATTGTATAATTGAACATTGAGGTCATCTTTCTCGATGTATTGAGCTTTAATTTCATTTTGAATCCAAATTGTTGTGCATTGTCGTAAATTTTGATGATATGTTTTTAAGAGTTTGTTAGGATTTACGTTGACATATGTGGGTTTTAAATTTTCTTTGAGATACGTTTTATTAAACCCTACCTTCTTGTTGATGGATTCGATTTTGAGTCTGAGATCGTAGTATTTGTTTATTTGTATATTTTCTGGACATTTATGTATTTTGGACATATAATTGTTGGATATTAAATCCTGGTGGGCATTTTTGTTGTGGACATTTATTTCATATGGACGTCAGGCGTGGACATTATAGTTTATGGACATTTTGTGCTCTGGACATTTTGCAACGGACATTTTAACTGCTAACCCTTAATTTCA
The DNA here is from genome assembly GCF_040183065.1 of Periplaneta americana. Lineage (NCBI taxonomy): Eukaryota > Metazoa > Arthropoda > Insecta > Blattodea > Blattidae > Periplaneta > Periplaneta americana. Next base: position 176,468,681 of record NC_091120.1, on the reverse strand, counting down.
GTAGGTGGTAGTTAACCGATAATTTATCATGTATTCCACTTGAATTAAAATAACAATTCTCAGAACCTTCGAGTGAAAACCTTGAACTTTCAGTCCTTATGTCACTGTCGAAAGTTCAATGTGAAGCGTTATTGAAATCACACTATCTCATTTGATAATCACCTGCGTTATCAACAGCATATTCTTGTTAAGCATTATGTGATATGCGTTACGCCTCAAACGATGTACGTACGCCACACCTTCGTATTGACTATATACGTAATTATACAAATTATTTTATGCCATTAAAATCAATTGAGTTTTCTCAATGGATCACAAAGTATCAAATCTAAATTCTTATAAAATCAAAATTAATATTACCCTAACTGTAAAGTTGAAATAAATTTAAGTATTGCGATATAAACTTATCCAGAGAAGATGTAATACTGATTAGATTATTCCAATTTGTGTTATTTCCACCCACGTTCTACCTCTCTCTCCTTGAACAGGCCTTTACAGAATTGTATTCGAAAGAATTTACTGCAAAATACCTACGCTGCAGTAGTGGCCGATGGCCGAAATCCTCGGTGAGGTCTGTTGTAACAAGTTTAAGTAGGCTCTCCCATATAAAATGTTTATTATTGATGATATTAATTATAATTATCATCATTAGTCTAGTGGTGTCGACCGATCAAAATATTAATCGATTAACGATTTGAATTCAATCGTCGAGCTTTGATCGATTTGAAAAAAGTTTTAATATAGCTACTGTAATACACTATTATTGTTAAATTTAATTTTTGTTTGATGATAAGCATAAGTATAAAATGTAGTATAGATTTATATATACAGCATGTCCCATTTATCTTGTGCACCTATTATAACTTTTTTGTTTGGATAAGTATTGGAATTTTTGTTTTTGAGAGTTATGTTAGAACGAGGGGCTAACATGACTGTAGAGATTTGGTGCATGTAACTACATTATGGTACAAGATACACGTGACGTCATCAATTTTTCAAATAGCACTACATACTTTAATCATGTTACATTGATTATACACATTAAGGCGAGTTCAAAAATGTATCACAATGTCACCTTTCAAATTAATAACAACAAAATGCAAAATAATGCCATCATAATGTGCCGTTTGCTGTGGTGCCCCATTCATCTTGTGCATTAACTTACACAAAACGAAAGACGACTGACGTCCCTACACGTCGTTTGTTTGCTCTCTTAACATGTAAACAAACTACAACTGTCGACGCCACAATCCACGTACAGAGGCCTGCACGTTCTCCGGATCTCTCGCCACTCGACTTCTTCCTGTGGGAAACTGTAAAGGACAGTGTGTACCAGAATATTCTGACAACACCAGACGATATGCAGCAACGCATTCGACAGGTTTGTGTGTCCATTCAGCCAGCAACATGCCGGGCATTCATACGGTCTTTCGGGGAACGTCTTCGAATGTGCATTAATGTGAATGGCCACCATTTGGAACATCATCTGTGACTCTCAAAGCATAACATTATCACATTGGAAGTACGTTTTTCTTTCGTTTTGTTGTTATTGATAAGGAAGGTGACATTGTGATATATTGTTGAACTTGTCTTAATGTGTGTAATCAATGTAACATGATTAAAGTATGTAATGCTATTTGAAAAATTATGACGTCACGTGTATCTTGTACCATAATGTAGTTACATGCACCAAATCTCCACACTCATGTTAACCCCTCGTTCTAACATAACGCTCAAAAACAAAAATTCCAATACCTATCCAAACAAAAACGTTATAATAGGTGCACAAGATAAATGGGGCACCCTATATATACACTGTATCGTTATATTACAAAACAATACCATTTTTGTCATTTACTAACGTATTTATTATGTAAACTTATAATTTATTGCACCCATTTCTCCGGGGATTTTTGTGACAAACGCAAATAAAAAAAAGTATGAAGACTCACCTAGTTAATACCGCTTCATCCATGATTTTAAACATATGAGTGCATTCACATGCTCCGAATTAAGTGCTACTCTACGTGTAGTAACAATGTTTTCTGCATTACTAAATACGAATGTTTTTTTTTCTATCAAACACTTCTCCACGATCATTCAATTTAAATCCAAACGTTTCACCAAGTTTGCCTCTCAAATTCTCATATGACATAATGGAGCTTTCACTTTTTTTCACAGACCACAAAAATTGATTTTTTTCTTTAGCAAACTAAACATACAAGCTTCATCTAGGAACTCAATAAAGAAAATACAACAAAATAGCAGACTGGCCCCTATTGTAATCGGGTTACAAAATTTTAGAAAGAGAAGAAGATAGTTACCTACTCTCTCACTTGAACACAATGTAGTCATAGCTAAGGAATGAAGGGGGGCGAATTCCAAAAAAATATTTATTTCATATGCTAGAAAGACGAGCTGACAAGCTTAATAATGGTTTCGCATTGTGTTTCAACTTTCAATAGGGGTATACCAGGTCACTGTTCTCATATCGTAATCTCTCTCTGAAGTGTTTGTGCAAAGATTTTCCCTATTATACCTGCTACGCAGTTACAAAATAAAGGTACTGTCGTGTTTGAAGTAAGCAATTTCTGAGAAATCTTGTCGAAATTTTTATACTGAGTTTGCATTAACAAAATAATTAATATCAAGTACAACCGATTAATTATAATCGACTCGATTATTCGATTAAATATTTTTGATCGACTAATCTTACAACAGAAATTGATCGAGTAATAGATTAAATCCCACAACACTAATTATTACTACTACTACTAATATTATATTATTATTATTATTATTATTATTATTATTATTATTATTATTATTAATGACGAATACGCAGCGCACTTTTTTTTTCGAAATAAGTATACAACTAAAAAATACAGATGCGCGGATTATTCGAAATGAAGTTGGCAACATTGCCCTATTTTCCTCCCGCGTAACTACTAAGGTGGTATAGTGCATGCCATTATCTTCCAACACAGATATTTCAATTGTGAACATTGCTAAATGGCATTTGGATCAGCAACACATGTGTCAGAATCAAGTTCAAGTGTGATAAGTAGAGCCCGGATGTTTAGGCATTTATGACAGTTAAAACAGGCAGGCAAAAAGCCAATAAAAACGTAAAAATAAAGGCACAATAAATTTTGAAAAAGACATTATAAATTTTAAAAAGGCATAATATTATCTTTTATAGCAATAAATTTAAATTATATCAACATAACTCATATTTTTACTTCGTAGTTGACACATAATGACTTATAAAATACTTTTTTTTTTTTCGTGATTAACTGTCTTTTCACAAATCTTACATAACAAAACTGTTCCATCGGTTGAAAACATATGACACCAAATTCACGGACGTAAGCATGATGTTTACTTTTCAATGGTTTATTGAATTTAGGCATTCTTGTACGAAATGGAAATATAAAAATAGGAAATTTCTCGTATGGAGAGGTGGAAAAATTCAAATACTTGGGAGCAACAGTAACAAATATAAATGATACTCGGAAGGAAATTAAACACAGAATAAATATGGGGAATGCCTGTTATTATTAGGTTGAGAAGCTTTTATCATCCAGTCTGCTGTCAAAAAATCTGAAAGTTAGAATTTATAAAACAGTTATAGTACCGGTTGTTCTTTATGGTTGTGAAACTTGGACTCTCACTTTGAGAGAGGAACATAGGTTAAGAATAAGGTGCTTAGGAAAATATTTGGGGCCAAGGGCGATGAAGTTACAGGAGAATGGAAGAAGTTACACAACACAGAACTTCAAGCATTGAATTCTTAACCTCACATAATTATTAGAAATATTAAATCCAGACGTTTGAGATGGGCAGGGCATGTAGCACGTATGGGCGAATCCAGAAATGCATATAGAGTGTTAATTGGGAGGCCGGAGGGAAAAAGACCTTTGGGGAGGTCGAGACGTAGATGGGAAGATAATATTAAAATGGATTTGAGTGAGGTGAGATATGATGTTAGAGACTGGATTAATCTTGCTCAGGATAGGAACCAATGGCAGGCTTATGTGAGAGCGGCAATGAACCTCCGGGTATCTTAAAAGCCAGTAAATAAGTAAGCTAACCGATCTTATACCTTCTGTCACCCGACAATAACTGTTACTCATTCAAATTTCTTTCTCCTACAATAATAAACACGTGTAGCTCTAAATATTAACAGTAAGATTTGAAAATATGAAAGCAAGCAATTGAAAATGCTACGTGACAACTTCTAAGAGAACGAGCTTAATATTTAAAATTATAAAGCTGATTGTTGGTATCTTGAAGACATATTTGCAACTGTGGATCGTCGATCATTATTCATATTACACCAATAGCATTAAAGCACGATTATTAGAAGTTTAAACACCGAAATAAATTACTTTTATTCAATATTGTTAATAAAGTGAGTCATTGTTTCATATATTTAAATTTCATACATATTTCATTACAATTAATTAGAAAATTGCAAATAAACAAGAAATATTGCTTTAAAATGACAAAAAAAAACATTCATTATTGAATTAGTAAGAAAGGACTTTACTAATAGACGGTAGTATATTATACACATTATTTAAAGGGTGTAATTGATATTTGTTATTGAAGTGTTGTATTAGTGAAGAAGTGTGTTGTGTCAGTGAACTGTGTTTCTGTCAGTGAAGCTTTACAATTTATAGTGGCAGTGCAAAGTTTTTGAACAGTGAAATGTTTTTGAGTGTTAGTAAATCAGGATAAAATCAGTGAAATGTGTCGTAGTTCCAGTGCAGTGAGTGAGTTGTCAGCGAAATGAGTGTAATGCTGAAAGGTACTTGTGCAGGTATGAACAAATCATACTCCTGGGTTTTAGTTCGACCTTAGGGTTAAGATACAAATTAGATTTACTTTAAATGTTATTTTAAGTAATCGTGCTTTATTTAATTTAGAATTCTCCCTGTTATTGTTATTATTATTATTATTATTATTATTATTATTATTATTATTATTATTATTATTAGTGTTAATTTATTATTAATTGTATTTTTATTAATTGTGTTTATTATTGTCATTATTGAGTGTAATTAGTTACCACTGCCACCGGGTATATACCCATTTGCACTGTGAATACACACACACATACATACATACATACTTACATACATACATACATACATACATACATACATACATACATACATACATACATACATACATACATACATACATACATACATCTTATTCAGACGCTTATAATGCCCCATTTTGATTATTGCGATTCCTTGCTAACTAATGTAAGTTCACTCTTAGCTGAGAGACTACAACCTGTTCATAATGTGTGCATACGATTCATCTGCAATACTCGAAAATTTGACCATATAACACCTTCCCTCCAGTTACTTTCACGGGTGCGTCTGAAGGAATGAACAATACATTCACTGTCTCTTCTGTTTAGAATCATGCATACTTCTACTCCGAATTATCTGTTATCGCGCTTTCAATTTCTTACAACTCTTCGAAACCGACATCAAGCACTTCTTTCTATCCCTCATCATAGAACGTCTTTATACTCGTCTTCCTAACTGTAGAAATACCTCGCCTCTGGAATTCGTTACCTAATGACGTCAGGGACTGCCGGACTTTATCACAATTCAAAATTAAATTGGAAAATGTTGTCTTAGTTAATGTTTTAGGTATTGCTAGAAGTATTAATTTGTGTTTTTTTTTCTTTCTTTTTCTTTTTTAATCTAGATTAAAATTGTAAGTTTCTTGTTTATGTCAGTTAATTAGTTAGGATACAATTAATTATGATACTTAATTACTCATTTAAAGTTTGTGTGACTGCAACCTGTGTATATTTTGTGTGGCTTTACTTTGTTTATAGTGTTTTTTTCTCTCTCTCTTTATTTCTTGTGTAGCTTTATTTTGTATATAGTGTATTTTTTTCTCTGTTTATTCCTATTATTGTATTTGTATTCCTAGTGTTGTGGAAGAGAAGGCCTGATGGCCTTAACTACACCAGAATAAATAAATAAATAAATAAATAAATAAATACACACACCTTAAAAAGGCAAAATAGACAATATAAAAAATTGGCCCTATCACTTTTATTTATCCCAAATCACATTTATATCTATGAAAATGATGATTTGAATTGAATTGAATTTACGGGAGGGAGGCACTATGGCCCAGCACTGCGACCTGTTACGGTCTATTGCGCTTTACTTCCACCTAGTAAAAAAGGCATTTTGCCAAACATCCGGGCTTAGTTGTAAGTGCATAGTTTGTGCGTCTTATATTTTCAATTCTGAAGATGAGTACCATTAAAGATATGAGATTAAAATCCTTTACTTGAAACGAAAAACTCAAAATTATCAAAGATGCGGAGACACAGATAGCGTGTAAACTGCTGATGAAGCATGACAACTGACATACGTGCAGTGCGTGCACGTAGGATGATGTGTTTGAAATGCGTTCTGTTCAAAGATAAAACTTATTTATTTATTGCTAGCTGAACTATATTTGAATTTAGTTGTTTTTAATGTGTCGTTAATACATTTGCTGAAAGTTTTATTTTTGTAATTTAACTTTCTTTCAATTGTTTTTTTTTTTGCCTTCCAAAAGTGTGGGGCCCGCGACTTCGACAAAATACGACAAAAAATGTCACAAAATAAGTGAGTTCATTTCAGTAACTGTTTCAGTGTGATGAATCAACTCATGTTATGCTCAGCTAAAGAAATATGTGTTGGAATTCCCCTGAAAATATTTTTCAGGTCGCTAAAGCCCCCAGTAGAACATAGTTTTTTTTTTTCCAAAGCAACACGGCCAACAGAAAAGTTTATTTCGCACCACACTACGCATCTCTTTCGATTTCTACTGGGTGTTCAGTTCAAAGTGTGTCATGGCTCGCTGTATGCCGTCATATGGCTAGTCGATGAGCCTAGAGAATTCAATCTTCCTACACTTTCGCAGAGGTGTACTACCTATATGTCAGAGAAGTTGCATAGCAAGTACGGCGTTCATTCTGAAGAGTAGCCTACTTACTGATATGTACGGTAACGCCGGTAGTGGCAGGAATGTGAACTGTTTGGAAACATGTACTGAGGTGGTTTTTTTTTTCTTACTGTCGGGATATGGTGAGAGGGTTAAGACGATTGCTTACGTATTTGTTGACATTAACTTCGACGGTCAACATGGACACGGAGCATTTGATTTGTATTGTGGAATGTTGCCGTACGCAACCGATGATAACAAATACCCTGCGTACGACTTGCCCGCGCAAAACATAGTTCGAAAGAGGTTATGGTAGCACACAAACAGTACAGACCGCCATCTGCTGCTACGACGTTTAAGTTATACCGTATACGTTCTCAAGTTCAGATTGAACGCCTTGATTAATAGGCAACTTCTCTGACATAAAAGCTGAAACTCGCTTCAAATCGCTGACTCACAACAGTGACGTCATGACACTCTTTGAAATGAACACCCATTTCCCGAAACACATTGACAAACAATACCGGACTACATTCACTATTGCAATAGTACAACATCCTCGCTTAAGTTATAAATTGAAACATAAGAAGAGAGAACAATGTAGGCTTGTGCCTGCTAGACAGCGGGAATTTTTTTGTTATTTAAGACTTATTTAGGAGGACAAGTCATCACTGCTATTCTCACCCTATCCCACCTTTGAGACGGACATTGGCAAGACATCGGTTTAAGGATGGGAAAAGTGAAAGCTGACCGCCACGAAATGTGCCTCAGTTGCAGATTTCCGATTTCAGACTTAAAGCCCACGAAAACATACGAAATGCGGAAGCCAGACCCGGTCAGAACATTTCGAACCTCAGGAACAAATTTTTCTGCAAGACAGAACAAGTCTATATACATAAAAACATTTCAAATACAGGGACATCATTTTATTTTTACTAACATGTTTAATATTAACCTGGCTAGGTATATCTTCGGATTAAAGGTCTAGAACCGAAAACACCGCTTGCTCCCCCTTCCAAGACTGGAGTTCGATGATACTGGCGTAAAATACAAATCACTTTACTACGTATAGGAGGGAAGAAAAGTAGTTTATCCATTTATGTAAACTAGAAAATATCGCAATTTTGAGTTTGATAATTTTCATTAGGTTTTTGTTTAATCAAAATACAGTACTGTATTAACACTTAGTGTTTTTACTCACGAATTGAGCTATCCATTCGGACGTATTCATTATGCAGTGTATATTGTACTGTTACAGCACATTAGCGTACAATATAGAGAATGAAGTTAAATTTAAAAATAATCATAATATGGATATTTAAACACATTTTTGAAAATGGTGGCCGTTCATTTCCATACAGGCTTCAGTTCTTTTGTGCATATTATCGCACTATAGACTATTGTACCTAATTCCAATTACCAGTTTCGTGCTTCGTACGAGTAACTCATGTTGAAATAATTCTGTACCTACTCTACCCATAAAAGAGTAGGCCTACCTTACGTACTGTAAATTTAATCTTCACTTCTGCCCGATCCGAAAAGATAAACTTACTCAGAAATGCTATCTACTGTCCGTTCAAGTGGTTTTGTAGCAGGGTCATAAAACGGGGTGGGGGAAATTACGTGACAATTAATTATTTAACGAGGCCCTTTTATTTAAGTTATGTTAAACAGTATTGTATAATATTACGTAGACGTCCAATTCCTAAAAGAAATTAATGTTCTCAGAAAAGAGCTAAGACAGCCCAGCCACTAGCCTTTACAGAGGGGCGAACAGAAGCAGGTGGTGGAAATCGGGATGCGACGTAGGCAAACGGACGACAGTGCCTGTGCGAAAATATGATTCAATATTGAAAGCTCTTTCGTCATTGGAAAACGCGAACATATTTCTGGAACGTACTATAGGCTACTCACTAACTCAGTACTGCATACGGGGCCTTGGTTCTGTGTGGAGATAGGTTGGAAGTTTACTAGTAGAGGGGATGGGAGTGAAGTACATTAAAAAACTCGGGTAAAATAAAAATTGAAGTAAAAATAAAATGATGTCCCTGTACTTCTACAACGCTAAATGCTTCATTCAAATAACTAAAAAAATTAAAACCATCTGCCCTTCAATAAGGGTGACCACAAGGATCCAGAAAACAAATTCATATATAAAAGTTTACAATGAAAATACATACAATAAATTTCAAAAGAAAATGAAAGTGAATCATATTTACTTGAAATAGAGATGAAATTGCAAAATTTGAATTGAGTCCTTTAGAATTTCTTTAAGGATTTTCTCAATATTTTAAAATGCGAATCCCTTTGATTTTAAAAGGTTATAGGTATATTTGGAGATGGTACCAAGAATTCCAAAAAGAAGTCCGTGTACTGACCGACGATTAGCCATGGTGTTATACTGCTTGCTAAAATAAGGAATGTGTAACAGGTGTTACAATTCGATGGAATTTAGATAAAAGGGCTTATCCCACAAAAGAAAGATTTTTCAGGAACAACAAACATTACATTTTAACACTTTATTATTATTATTATTATTATTATTATTATTATTATTATTATTATTATTATTATTATTATTATTATTTCGTAGTCTCCAAACAACTTCTGTACATTATTTGGAGATTACGAAATACTGTACTGAAATAGTACATTATGCAACGAGCCTATAATGGTAGTAATTAAGACGCGAGGATGTTTATGAAACGAGCGCAAGCGGGTTTCATAATTTTCATACGAGCGTCTTAATTACCATTATAGGCAAGTTTCATACGACTTTTTATGCTCGACCATATTTATAACTTGAAATTATTCATAATTATGCATGTTATTGTTATGTGAGTGAGTGCAATAGCCTACCTCATTAATTGTGAGATGTATGCAGACGCAAAAGTATTGATTTTTTCCAGGAAACGAATGTCGACGACCTTGATATAATCTAGAGAGTAAGATAAACATTAATCTTGATATAACCTTGAAATTGAATTCGACATTGAAAAACGAGATGACAAATTGAATTTATTTGAATATTATTTACAACTAACGTTAATTATTATAGTAACAGAACATAGCCTTCTGCGACAGTATTGGATTTCCAGCCTCCTTGACCTATCGATAGTTGTCTTTCGATTGCATATCCGAGAATAATCGAAAACCTGAACTTTAATGAATAGGTGTACTTTAATGACATGCATTAAAGGACTGCTACCAGGTGTATAATTACTACATTTCGGCATGGTCGAGCATAAAATATTTTATGCTCGACCATGCCAAAATGTAATAATTATACACCTGGTAGCAGTCCTTTAATGCATGTCATTAAAGTACACCTATTCATTAAAGTTCAGGTGTTCCACCAATCAGAAAATACCATTGTAGCAATATGAAAGCGCAAGTATCGACTATTCTCTGATATGTAATCGAAAGACAACTGTTTTCGCAGGAGTTCTGCGACAATTTTAGTAGACGCTGGTGGCGACATCACAACATTGAAACGTCACGGAGGCTGGAAATCCAATACTGTCGCAGAGGGTTATGTTGAAGAATCGATCCAAAATAAAATTGAAATCTCAAATACAATACTAAACTCAGTCGAAAAAAAACAACACACAAATTAACATCAATTCACCGTCATTTTCCAGCCTTTCACAAAGCATATTCCCGCAAATTCATTTCACCAATTGCACAATAAATCACCTATATTTGAAATAAAGTCAGTTCTGTTACTATAATAATTAGCGTTAATTGTAAATAATATTCAAATAAATTCAATTTTTCATCTCCTTTTTCAATGTCTAATTCAATTTCAAGGTTATATCAAGATTAATGTTTATTTTACTCTCTAGGTTATATCAAGGTCAAAGTCGACATTTGTTTCTCGGAAAAAAATCAATACTTTCGCGTCTGCGCACATCTCACAATTTACGGGGTATTGCACCAGGTCAGTTCCGCTCCTCAGTCAGATAAGAATAACATGAATACTTCTGAATAATTTCAAGTTATAAATGTGATCGAGCATAAAAAGTCGTATGAAACTTGAATATAATGGTAATTAAGACGCTCGTATGAAAATTATGAAACTCGCTTGCGCTCGTTTCATAAACATATTCGCGTCTTAATTACTACAATTATAGGCTCGTTGCATAATGTACTATATACTGTAATGAAAAAGTTGTAAAATGAGGGAGGCAGGGGAAAAGGAAATAGGAACGATGGGACAATACATAGAAGAGGACAAAGCCTGGCCGACATCCATTTCATCCCCTAAAAATCCGTCATGCTCCGAGCTGGATCTCACTACGACTCCTCTTGTGAGAAATATTACTTAGCTGAATGTATATTAGGACAGGGGGTCTCCATTAGGAAGAATGTAATGTTACGTAACATTAACAAATTCGAAATTAATTGAGGTTTTGTATCAATAGTAATTTCAATGTCAAGGCTTTGACATTCTTCTAATCGCTTATTTTGTTTTGATTAAATCTACACACACTCGAAAATTCACCTGTCATTGTCATTCTGCCCACCACAAAAATCCACCTTATCTCAAAGACAACGCCTACCTCTTTGGTAAACTGATTCATGTGAACGAACGTGCGAATGAATGATGCGCATAATTTCGGCACGTGATAAAGTCCAATTCCAATCTTAATATAGCAGAGCAATTAATCCATGTCATAAAAGCATTCATTATGATCATTATCATTTTATTATTATTGTTGTTACTATTATGAGCTAGTGATTATAGCCCGCTCTGACTCGACATTTCACCTTAATGTTTCGATTCTTATGGGTTCCATATTGGTACAAAAATTTGTCTGGGAAATAAAAATGACACATTTTTTATATCTTAACGGAGGAGAGGCCTGGAGGCTTAAGGCTCATTCACAATGAAAATGAAACATAACGTAAGTGTTAACTTAAGAATATAAACGTTACGGTAAAATCAAGAAGTCATACCAGCGAATAGGGATTATAAAGAATGGACACTTCGCGTCGGTACCTTTGATGTAGCCGGACTGATGTCAATGACCTTCAAGCTATCTAAAGCGTGAGAGTCTGCTTTCTCCCTAGAGTTGGCGCTGATATCACACCAGCTAGCAGTCGACACAGCGGAAATATAACACATATAATTAATACATCTAGGTACATTATGTACTCAAATAAAATAAATTGGATCCATAAAATAATAAATCCGTCATTAACTGTAATGTCTAGACTCTAGAGTTCCTTTATAATGAGAGTTGAGACGTTGGCCCCAACAACAATTAAAATATGTAATGATTTGATAGCGCTGAAAATGGAAAAAAACAAAACTCTTGCCTATATTATATTATATACAAATATTAAACGAATTAGATACTTAATTTTATAATATATTATATTATTTTATAATATAATTTATTATATCTGAAATATAAAATATTATTATTACAACTAGTTTGTCACTGAGAAATAAGGAAAAGCGGTTAACTTGAATTTATTTGAAGCAAAGCGTTACTGGATTATGCAATAAGGTAGGCGATGTTTGGATCCTGTGTCTCAACTCTATTCTCAATTATTATCTTAGCGCATGCTCGATTACACTAACCTCTAGCGCTTGAAAGTAGAACTAAACGCTGGCGCACAGAGAAACAAAACACAGGAAAATTCGCTCAGTGTCCATTCTTTATAATCCCTATTCGCTGGTCATACCATCATTCACGATGGGAACATAAACATAACAGCAAACATACTTGGTAACCATGGAAACATAACAACGACGCCATTTCCTCATATTCTGTCGTATACTTCAGCGCTCAACGATTGTGTTCTGTTTGCAAATCACGTAAGCATAAGCATGAAAGTTTGGAGTTTGCAAACTTTCATGTTAACGTCGTACGGCAATGTTTATGTCAATGCTTATGTGAATCATTGTGAATGATCCCATTTGGTAGCCTGGGAGCAAACTTCTATGTTTATGTTACGGTTATGTTCAATTTTCATTGTGAATGGGCCTTTATTGTGCTTACCACTCCCGTTTTCTGAATGAAATTTGTTTCCGAATAGTCGCGCTCTTGTACGAATATATACAGCACCCTGCACAGTGAACGTAACTGGAAATATGATAATAATGATAAAGTCATGTGAAGGATGGTGACGAAATACAACCAATATAAACTAACCAGCTATGGAATGTGTGAAGAACGCTATTTAGTTATTCCGTGGTTAAACAAATGCTTCTATTAATTAATATAAGAATTTAATTCAATCAATACTTAACAGTGAGAAACACATAAAATTTATGTTATACCAAAAGTAACATTACATATATTTAACGACAAACTTTTTCGCATCTTCAGGTCGAATGTAACATGTTAACAAAATGAACACTTTGTCTTAACTAGTTAAAACAATGTTAAAAGTAGGATATAAATTAAAACAATTAATAAAAAAATAATAAAATTGAGTGATGCAGCCACCAGGTTGAATGTAGAAAATGATGTAGGGTAAACATTGGTAATTTCGTGATAATTTCATGAAAACTAATTTAAAATGCAAATGTGTAAATATATCCTTATTCCGATTTTTTCATCTAAACGACGATAACTTGCTGTACAAATCTGGAGACATAAAAGATTGGATACGTTCTTGAATATGTGCCAAAAACCACTTTTACAACTTAAGCTGAAAGGTTGGTTATTTCGTGATAACCTTGGTAATTTCGTGATATTGCATTGATAATTTCGTGAGAGGTAGAAGAATTGTGGAAAAATTCATTAGAGTCAAATGAAATTCTCATTTATTGTTATAAGACTTCAAACATAGTAATTCCGTCTAATATCCATAGCAAGAAAACATAGAAATACATATCAACACATAATAAGAATGAAATCAAAGTAAAAATTGAAATTGAAAAGGGATCTTCTTTGCCCTGAAAGGGTGAACACTTTTATTACGGACTTTACTATAGCCTATATTACTAGGGTAACTCCAAAAGCAATGCATAACGTTTGTTTAAAAATTATATTTTTATCCTACAGCTTTGCTATTTTCACAGAATGTAGATACATCCTTTAGAAACAAAATGTCACTTTTCCACATAATCCCCGTCCCTTTCAACTGTCTTACGTAACCTAGGAACGAGGGCCTGTAGACCAGCACGGTAAAAGTCTGGACCAACATGTCTGAGCCACTCTTTAGCAGCGTGCACAAGGGAGTCATCTTCTAACCTCGTTCCGCGAAGGGATCCTTCAGTTTACCAAAGAGATGGTAATCGCACTGTGCCAGTTTAGGACTGTAAGGCGGATGTTTCAGTGTTGTCTATCCGAATTTTCTGATCTGGTCTGTGGTCTTGTGACTGACATATGGCTGTGCGTTGTCGTGCAATAGCAGAACATCCTGCTTCTCCCGATGTCGTCGAACACGACTCGGTCGAACTAGAAGTTTCTTAAGATTTGCAACATACCCGTCAGAATTAATGGTGGTTCCGTGTGGCATGATGTCCACAAGCAAGAGTCCTTCTGAATCGAAAAACACAGTAGCCATAACGTTTCCTGCCGAAGGTGTTTTTGAATTTCTATTTCTTTGGTGAATTTGCATGATGCCACTCCATTGTCTGCCTCTGTCTCCGGTCCAAAATGGTGGAGCCATGTTCCATCTTCTGTCACATTCTTGCAAGTAAGTCATCTAGCACTTATCATTGACACTTAGCATGATAACAATTCAAACAGAAGCTACACTGAACCCATTGCGTCTCCGTTTTCTTTTTTGTTATACAACTTGTCTTCAGATTTCTAAAATTCCTATTGTAATACGATTTTTAAAATAGTATAAAATGTAACACTTAATGCTCAACAAAATTTCGCCTCAAACAGCTAAGATTTCTATCAGTAAAGCTAAGCCTATATGGCGACTACAGATGTATCTAAAATTCCAAAAACATTTTCTAAAATTTCATGAAGAGACAATAAATCTTTGTACCAAATATGATATGCTTAACTTTAGTAATAAGCCTGTAATGTAATTACAAACATCCACAAAATTTGTACGCCTGAGAAGTCGACGCAAACTTGCTCTCTCCAAACATAAAAGCTCACTGAAGCAACTACAATAGTCACACAAAGCTTAGCTGTATGTTTCTGGAAATTGGACAACATATGCAATCCCTTGGCGGAAATTTGGATCTCGTAACACCATTAGTTAGTTCACAAAAGAGCAAAGAAAAAGTATCACGAAATAACCACTGTCACGAAATTACCAATGTTTACCCTATAGTAGGAAGCATGTATGACGAGGGGAACGGCAAGACCTCGTCTAGTATTGCGGTAACAGTTTCGGAATCAGATTAAAGATGCTACAAAAAGGGCGGTCGTGTTGCCGAGTAATGGTGACAGGTTAAAGCCCTGTAATTAGCAAAGGATGGTATGAACAAAATTGTTTGAAAGTATTATTTAAGATCATAAAGAACGTTACTTACAAGAAGTTGAAAGAGTTGGCTGGAGATCATGAGTTGTTTTAACTAGTTAAGACCAAGTGTTCATTTTGTTAACATGTTATATTCGACCTGAAGATGCCAATATAATTGGCGAAAACGTTTGTCGTTAAATATATGTAATGTTACTTTTGGTATAACATAAATTTTATGTATTTCTCACTGTTAAGTATTGACTGAATTAAATTCTTATATTATTTGATATTGTACTTAACGGACCAATATGCCTTAAAAATTCTTCTATTGTTATCATACAATAATTAAGCTTTGAAAAATAAACAGAAATTTGTCAGCCATTTGGCTGTTCATTACACACATTTTCTAAATTCCAAAAGATGGCTTTATACAGGGTGTTAAGAAAAGTATCCACTATTTTAGGAGGTCATAGTATGCATCAGAACAAGAAAATAATGTCTAACAAACATGGGTCCTACGACACATACTTTCTGAGATCTGAACACTTCTTCATAGGAGATGAATAATGTGACGTATACTGGGGACAGAACATCTAGAAGCTTGGAGACGGTTACTTTTACTGTCCGACCACCCCTCCTCCCGCACTAGCAGATATACGGTACCATTCAGCTGCAAAACATTTTCTGAACAGACGTTATTGTATTGTGAGAGCGCAGCTGGATCAGTGAAAGTAGATGGTCAACGTTTTCAGTTTGTAGTGCAACAAACAATTCTGCTGTGTGTGGGTTCTTCTGTAGTGACGTCACTGAAGCCTCTAGTTGTTCTGTCCCTCGTGTACAGCAGCACTGCACACACATCCATATAAAGTAAACGTTCCGACAGTGAGATGTTGACACCTGCAGACTAAAATACAGACTAATTAAATTTCCTCCTCGAAATATAGCACGTAAACGATATGCATCGATGCACCTGACATCTGTAGGATAGATTCACTGTTCACTTAACGCTTTGTGCTCTTGACGAGTCATAAGCGGCCAGCGAAAGACAATTTCTCCCGCGCATGCGTGAAATTCCTGTAACCTTCTTGAAAAGAGCACGGCTTGTACGTGAACGGATGTTGCCAAGTTTACATAAGAAGTTTATGCAAGATGCGGGAAGTTTAAAATACTTGATCCTGATATTATACATCCCCACTACGTCAATATGGTATCAAATAATAAAACTAGTCGTGCATTAATGAAACAAGGTGTTCACGTGCTCTTGTGCTCTTATTGACGCACCGCCACTGCTGTGACCGTAAGGCGACTTTGACTGTATGCGCTTGGATCTGTGTGGAGAACGGTTGGAAGTTCACTAGTAGAGGGGTGGGAGTGAAGTACATTCAAAAACTTAGGTACAATAAAAATTGAAGTAAAAATAAAATAATGTCCCTGTATTAGCAAATAATAAATTTGCAAAAAATGATGTCATATGATTGAAAACTTTCAAATAAATTTATAATCTCGAAATAGTTATGCCAATCTATATCTATATATATATATATATATATATATATATATATATATATATATATATATATATATAATTTGAACTGGTAATGGAAATTACGGGAAAACGGCTGAACGGATTTTAATAAATGGCCCCTCATTTTGAAGCTTGGAACCCAAAGTTTTTCGGAAAAATAGTAATTTTCAGTGAAATGTCAATTTTCCTACATAATTTTCCTATTTTCCAAAATCCATCTGTCGTCAGTTTTGAGAACTAGCTAATTGCATTCAGGAGAAGCGAAGCGAGCATCAAGTCGGCCGTGTTGCATTTCAGAATAAAACAAAACACACACTGCAGTAAATAATATTACACGAAGGCCATGATCTGCAAGAATGCTGACATATTCAGAGCTCAAATTAAATTGGTTATTAAAAACTTAACTTACTAAAAATAATTTACAGGTTCGATTCTGTGGTGTGTAATTTTCTGGGTACAGCTGTGTATTGGATATTAAAAACTACAAAACTTGAGGTGGTTTGATGACATTATTACAATTAGAAATTAAATATTATTGTAGTTAATGCTGTGATGTGACTATTTTTCATTAATTATACATATTAATGCTATATTGAAGATATGAACGTGAAACGTTTTGAGATTGTATAAGTAGATGTAGAGAATATTTTAAGTTAGATTTTCTTTTTCTATAATTTACTGAGTGGCGGCTATATAGTAGGCCCTATATATGTTACTGAAAACTACAAAACTTACGTAAGATAATATTATTAAATATAAAATATTTTTATAGTTATTAATCAAGTGGGATTGGATTTTTTTCATGTATTTAATGGCTGTGTGGTGTAGATATTTATACGCGTGATTCTCTTCAGTATTGGCTCGAGAGAGCGCAAAAATTACAGTTCCTAAGGAAATACCAAAACGTATTACTTACTGATAAAATAAGAGGCCTACAAGATTTTGTAGTCTCCCAATCAATTCAGCAAGATCTCTTAGCAGGACTATTACACTCTTACTACGTCATGCTACTTTTGACCAATAAAACGGTACGAAATGACGTATTTCAACTAATCATGGCTGCTTATCGCACAATTTTATCGCGTCCCTAGCATTTGTTTAATTTTATCGCGTCCCTAGCATTTGTTTATTTTTATCACTACCCTAGCATTTGTTTCTTTGTTTGCCAACATTTCAAACTACACTGGTCTGGACGTCAAAAAACAGAAAATTACAAACCACTCCAGTCGATGCACAGCACTTTCAAATATGACTCTGAAATCCGATTTACAAATAAATGAAGAGCACCATTCGGAAATCCTGAATAAGTTGAATACACCATGTAGGCCTAAATCAACGAGTTCCACTTCTATTACGCACACGTCCAATATAACATCAATTGAACCACCAACCACATTCAAATTTGAAAATTGTACATTCAATAATTATTCCTTTTAAAATTATTCATGTTTATTTTTTATGTCATCGTCGTTAATTAAAACTTTTCTAACACTTGTGTATATTAGTTAGGTTATGTTATAGCTTCTGCTATATGATATTATGGATAGTCACGTATCAGAGATCGTTTAATATTAAGATTTATTGAAAATCATCTGTCAAGTGACGTTGATTACTGGAATTCGGATAATTGAAGTGGAATGTTGCATTTTAATAAAAATGAAACTGAATCAACAAAGCCTTCTTGACTAGTAACATTGCCATCGTGTATAATAGATCCAGAACTTCTCGACGAGAAGGCATTGCTCACTACTGCCATCTAGCATGCATTTAGCGTAATATTTGTAATGTTGAGATGGTACAATAATACATTTGAAGACAGTTGTATTTTCGTAAGTCAATTAATATTTTATTGTATTAGAGTACTTCGTTACTTCTAATCTTTATATACTTTCTTCTAATCGTGTAATAGTCAATTAAATCCCACTCGAGTTTTGATTTTCTCTAGATAAATCAAAACGTCTAGTGAGATTACTGTTGATAAAATGATTTTACCCTCTACATTTCAAGCTCTACATGCAGCAGCTATACCAAGATGCTATGTCTATTGTTCGAAAGCATAGCAAACCTAACATTTTTTTTAAACTTTCACCTACAATCGACAAAGACCTGAATTAACTGCTGCTTTACTCCCACATGATTAACCCACTGATCGTCTTGACATTGTTACTTGCGTTTTCGCGTTGAAACTAAAAAACTGAAGGTGTATAGGTTCAAGAAAAAGTATTTGGGATTAAAAAAACCATTCAGAGGGAGTATGCTTCATTATTATGGAACCAATTAACTTTCACAATATCTGGTATTCTTCATTGAAAGTAAATCTGAAAAATGTTTATTTGAACGTCTAATGAACTCAGTTTGCAGCATTTGCTGCACAAGCCACTAATAAATTTATAATCTCGAAATAGTTATGCCAATTTTATTACAATTTCAGCCCAATAACAAGGACAGCTGGAATGTGAATTTGAGTGTAAAGCGTGAAGAAGGAAGCGCTTCTTGTGAACCTGTGCAAGGCACGAGGAGGCGTTTATCTGGACTTATCTCGACGCAGCACTTGAACTTTTGGCTAACTGCGACGCACTCACAAGACATCGTTGAGCAGGCCTATATAAGCCTGTCCGAGCACGTGGGCAGCAAGTCGCAGGGAGCAGACAGATCACACCTCACCATGGCACAGCTGCAGATGACGGTCGCCGTCGTGGCGCTCTGCCTAGTGGCAGCGTACGCTCGACACCTACCGCCGAGCCTCAGGGATGACTCCGACGCGAATCTCTCCACGGTGAGTCTCCGACTGCCTCAACTTAGCGGAGACTTCGCTCCAGTTCAACTGACTGTCCCGCACCCATCCCTTTTAACCTTGCTTTAGTTCATGTTCCTTTCCAAATTTTTAATTCCTTCCGCTGTGACGATGTAGCACAACGTGAAGCAAGTGAATTTATTTTGCTAATAATTGTAACAAAATCTATATACATGGACATCATTTTTTTTAACTTCAATTTTTATTGTACCTGAGTTTTTGAATGTACTTCACTCCCACCCCTAGAAGTTCAACCGTCCTCCACACAGATCCAAAACCGCATATAGAGTCATAGTAGCCTTACGGTCATAGCAAACAGTACGTTCCAAAAATATGTTCGCATTTTCCAGTGACGAAAGAGCTTTCAATATTGAATCATTTTGGCACAGATACTGTCGTCCGTTTGCCTACGTCGCATCCCGGTTTCCACCACCTGCTTCTATTTGCCTCTCTGTAAAGGCTAGTGGCTGGGCTGTCTTAGCTCTTTTCTGAGAACATTAATTTCTGTTAGGAATTGGACGTCTACGTAATATTATACCCATACAATTGTTTAAAATAACTTAAATAAAAGGGCCTCGTTAAGTAATTAACTCTCACGTGATTTCCTCTCTTTCTACGACCCTGCGACATAACCACTTGGACGGACGGTAGATAGTATGTCTGAGTAATTTTATCTTTTCGGATCGGACAGAAGTGAAGATTGAATTTACAGTATGTAAGGTACCCTTTTATAGAGTAAGTTCAGAATTGTTTCAACATGAGTTACTGATACAAAGTACAAACCTGGTAATTAGAATTAGATACAATAGTCTATAGTGCGATAATAGGCCTATGCACAAAGGAACTGAAGCCTGTATCGAAATGAACGGCCACCATTTTCAAAAATATGTTTAAATATCCACATTATGATTATTTTTCAATTTAACTTCATTCTCTATATTGTACGCTAATGTGCTGTAGACAGTATAATATACACTGCATAATGAATACGTTCGAATGGCTAGCTCAGTTCGTGAGTAAAAACACTCATTGTTAATACTGTACAGTATTTTGATTAAACAAAAACCTAATGAAAATTATCAAACTCAAAGCGTGATATTTCGTAGTTTACGTAAATGGATGAACTACTTTTCTTCCCCCCTATACCTAGTAAAGTGATTTGGTTGTGTTTTACGCCAGTATCATCGAACTCCAGTCGTGGAAGGGGGTAGAAAACGGTGTTTCCGGTTATCAATCGTTGATTCAAAGGTATAGCCAGGTTAATATTAGAAATGTTAGTAAAAATAAAATGATGTCCCTATATATATATATATATATATAATTTGAACTGGTAATGGAAATTACGGAAAAACGGCTGAACGGATTTTAATAAATGACCCCTCATTTTGAAGCTTGGAACACAAAGTTTTTCAGAAAAATAGTAGTTTTCAGTGAAATATCAATTTTCCTACATAATTTTCCAAAATTCATCTTTCTTCAGTTTTGAGAACTAATTGCATTTCAACACGGCCGTGATTTCAGAATAAAACAAAACACGCACTACAATAAACAATAGCTATTACACGAAGGCCATGTCCTGCAGGATTGCTGACATATTTAGAGTTCAAATTCAATTGGTTATTAAAAACTTAAAGACTTGCTAATTTACAGGTCTGATTCTGCGGTGTGTAATTTTCTGAATACAGCTGTGTATTGGATATTGAAATCTACAAACCTTGAAGTAGTTTGATTACATTATTACCATTAGCAATGAAATTTCGTTATAGTTAATGTCATGATGTGATTATTTTTCATTAATTATACATATTAATGCTATACTGATGATATGAAAGTGAAACGTTTTGGGGTTACGTAAGTAGATATAAAGAATGTGTTAAATTAGATCTTCATTTCTACAATTTACTGAGTGGCGGCTATTATATATATATATATATAAAACTTACGTAAGATAATAATATTGTTATTAAAAATCAAATATTTTTATAGTTATTAATCAAGTGGGGTTGGGTCTTTTTCATATACTTAATGGCGATGTGGTGTAGATATTTATATGCGTCATTCCCTTCAGTATTTGCTCGAGAGAGCGCAAAAATTACAGTTCGTAAGGAAAGACGTTATTACTTACTGATAAAATAAGAGACCTACAAAATTTTGTAGTCTCTCGATCATTTCAGCAAGATGTCTTAGCAGGATAAGATGATTTTACCCTCTACATTTCAAGCTCTACATGCAGCAGCTATAGCCTATCAAAATGCTATGTCTATTATTCCAAAGCATAGCAAACCTGACTTTTACAAACCACCATGACCTGAAATAGGTAGCTATTGCGTTACTCCCACATGAAAAACCCACTGATCGTCCTGACATTGTTACTTGCGTTTTTGCGTTGAAACTCAAGAGACAGGATACATAGGTTCAAGAAAAAGTATTGGACATGAAAACCATTCAGAGGGAGTATGTTTCATTATTATGGAAGCAAATAATTTTCAAAATGTCTTGTTTTTTTATCATTGAAAATAAATCTGAAAAAATTTTATTTGAACGTCTAATGAACTTAGTTTGCAGCATTTGCTGCACAAACCACTAGTCTATATAAGTCTATATATATATATATATATATATATATATATATATATATATATAATTTGAACTGATAATGGAAATTATGGGAAAACGGCTGAACGGATTTTAATGAATGACCCGTCATTTTTAAGCTTGGCATCTGAAGATTTTCAGAAAAATAATTAACTTTCAGTGAAGTGTTAGTTTTGCTACATAATTTTCCTACTTTCCAAAATCCATCTTTTGTCAGTTTTGAGAACTAACTGCGATCCAGAATAAAACAAAACACACACTACAATAAACAATAGGCTATTACACGAAGGCCATGACCTGCAGAATTGCTGACATATTTAGGGTTCAAATTCAATTGGTTATTAATAACTTGAAGACTTACTAAATTAATTAACAGGTCTGATTCTGCGGTGTGTAATTTTCTAGTACAGCTGTTTATCGGATATTAAAATCTACAAAACTTCAGGTGGTTTGATGGCATTGTTACTATTAGGAATGAAATATTATTATAGTTAATGCCATGATGTAAGTATTTTTCATTAATAATACATATTAATGTTATATTGACGATATGAAAGTGAAAGATTTTGGGATTATATAAGTAGATGTAGAGAATATCTTAAATTAGATCTTCATTTCTATAATTTACTGAGTGGCGGCTATTATATATAACTACAAAACTTACGTAAGATAATAATATTGTTATTAAAAATCAAATATTTTTATAGTTATTAATCAAGTGGAGTTGGATCTTTTACATATATATATATATATATATATATATATATATAATGACAGTGTGGTGTAGATACTTACATGCGTCATTCTCTTCAATATTGGCTCGAGAGAGTGCAAAAATTACAGTTCCTAAGGAAAAACCAAAAGGTGTTACTTTTTTATAAAATTAGAGGCCTACAAAATTTTGTAGTCTCCCGCTCATTTCAGCAAGATCTCTTAGCAGGATAAAATGATTTTACCCTCTACATTTCAAGCTCTACATGCAGCAGCTATACCAAGTTGCTATGTCTATTGTTCGAAAGCATAGCAAACCTGACTTTTTTTTTAACTTTCACCTACAATCCACAATAACCTGAAATAACTATTGCTTTACTCCCACATGAAAAACCCATTGATCGTCCTGACATTGCTACTAGCGCTTTTGCGTTGAAACTCAAAAACTGAAGGTGGAATATGTTCAAGAAAAAGTATTTGACATAAAAAAACATTAAGAGGAAGTATGTTTCATTATTATGGAAGAAAATAACTTTCAACATGTCTGGTATTCTTCACTGAAAATAAATCTAAAAAATTTTTATTTGAACGTCTAATGAACTTAGTTTGGAGCATTTGCTGCACAAGCCACTAGTATAATATAAACAGATAAAACTTTAGCTCACCCCTGAAAGAGTAGAACTCGTGCTCAGGGGCGGATTCCTGAATTTAAATTAAGAAGTATATAATACGATTATTTGTCTTATGTCTATTAATATGTCTATTTGTCTTGTGTGTTCGAAACCAGGAAGATCTTTTGTAGGAGCCCTGTACTTTTGACTTCTTTTAATTAATTTTGCAGAAGTAATTAATTTCATCAATTACTTTGTTATACGCATTATTTGTTGTTCACCCATCCATCCAACTAATCTTGTAACAAACATGTCATTGCTTATTAAATGCGGAAATCTCCTTCGAGAGCAAAAATGGCGCAGTTAAATTCCTAGTATACGGTATACGATTCCCTGCCAATAAATTTGTTTTTTTTTTCATGGCAACAGCGATGATTGGGATACAAAATCATTGCATGTTGATTATGTCTGTCCGCAGCCCGAGTTGATAGCAAAATACGGGTATCCCGTGGAGACACACACCGTCAAGACCAGCGATGGCTACCTGCTGGGCGTTCACCGCATTCCCCACGGCAAGGGAATGGACCCAAGCGTGCCACGTCCGGCCATCTTGGTGCAACATGGAATGATGTCCAGCTCAGCTGACTGGGTCATTATGGGACCAGGCACTGCCTTCGGTATTAATTTATATCACTATGCCTTTATCTATTTTTACGATTTTGTGGCGCATCGTTGGCCTAACCTCCAGAGCAGTGTTTGTAGAAATGATTTCTCCGTGTCGTAACATGCAAACGATAAACTCCAAGTAACTCCCTTCTTTTTTTCTTCAAGAAACAGATGAAAATTTGTTATAGTTTCTAACTGCAAGGTCATTTCACGACTATTGACATGAATTGCTGTCATCTATCGACAAGTCTGCTAACTACATACTACGCCAGCTGGCGTCCATATCTGCAGACACGTCGACCACGTACAGTCAGTAGCGAATAAGATTTTGCGGAACATTATCGGTGTTTTGTATCTTTTATAGTGGAAATATGAACCAATCAGCATTAACCTTCCCAAATAACTAGATTCATAGCTATTCCATGGTCGAAAGTACCGCTATAAACCTCGATCAGGTAGGCCTTTCCGGAATTTTATTGCAAGTGAAGTGTTTTGCCTCCATAATAATTACATTTATTATTATTATTATTATTATTATTATTATTATTATTATTATTATTATTATTTAGACTACATTAAGATATATGGATCATATGCGAAGACTAAGAAGGCAGAAAATATGAAAGACTAGAGAATACTGGATTTGCAGTGAAAGACTGCCCTTGGGTAGAACACTATGAATGAATATTATTTATTATTATTATTATTATTATTATTATTATTATTATTATTATTATTATTATTATTATTATTATATTAAGTTATGGGCCTACAACAAATTAAAATTTCAACGAGTCTAAATATTACACTGAAGTACAATTAAATTGTAGATAGGTTAATTCAAACAAGGAAGATACATAACGTAAAATGCAATGTACAAATTATTACTAGGCGATCAAAAAGAAAACTGGTGTATATTTGGAAGAAAGAAGGTTCTTCAATAATCATGATATGAGACAACGGGTCGAAGTCATGACAAAAGAAAAAATGTCAGGAGAAAGTGGAGTAGAGAGAGGAATACGACAAGGATATCCTTTATCGCCTACCCTGTTCAACATCTATTGGAGGATTTAGTGAAAAATTCTGTTTTGAGAACGTGAGAGGAGTGATAGTAGGAGGAAAAAGAATAAAGTGCATAAGATTTGCTGGTGATATGGCGTTGTTAGCAGAAGAGGAAATGATACTAAAGGATGCACTAGAAGGAAGAGAGAAAATGTAAACTTATAGACAACATTAAGAATGTGTGCGGAGACTAAAAGGAAGGTTGGGGAATACTGTGTTTGCAGTGAAAGACCTGCCCTTGGACAGAAAACTATGACTGACTGAATGAATACGAATAATGTGCTTGTTGATAAACATTTTAAAAAAGAAACTCTCGTAATCCTTGAGACTAAAATGACATTGAACTACAGATTCAGAAGTAGTTCAGATTGGACTTCTTTGATGGTTGATGAAATAGAAAACTCGATGTTTAAAGGTTACAAATACTTTCATCTTTTGTTAGGCCAATATTGGAAAAAGGGGAATTTAATCGCATGGCTGTGAAAATTGTTAAATAAACTTCAATGACTCATAAAACGAACTTAAGTCAATCTCCAAATGTGTGTTTTAATGTTTTGTCAACAGTGGATAAAAATTAAATCTGGATAACATTATAATCTTTTGAATAATTCACCAACTCCTCCTCCTCCTCCTCATCATCATCATCATCATCATCATCATCATCATCATCATCATCATCATCATCATCATCATCATCATCATCATCATCGTCATCATCATCATCATCATCATCATCATCATCATCATCTGGCACTATAACCCTGGGTGGGTTTTGGCCGCTCGTACAACAGTTCTCCATTCTGTCCTATCTTCAGTCTTCTTTCTCCAATCCCTCATTCCCCTTATTTATAGGTCCCTGATGACCCCATCCAGCCATCTCTTCTTAGGTATTCCTTTCCTTCTTCTGTTGTGGACTTTCCCTTGTAGTATTCTCTTGGAAATTCTGTTTTCGTCCATTCTCTGTATGTGTCCCAGCCATCTCAACCTCTGGGATTTTATAAGTTTGACAATATCTTGTCCCCCAATCAGTTGATTGATTTCTTCATTATAACGTATCCGCCATTCGTTGTTTTCATATACTCACCAACTCCTCACTCTACAAAATAGATAAGACTTTGAGAATGGCATAAAATATATATTTAACAAATCTCTTGAGGTATTTGTTGAAAAATTCATAGGACCAATATTTCCATTGTTTTTTTCAGCATACGTCCTGGCAGACGCGGGATACGACGTGTGGCTGGGAAATGCAAGAGGACACACAGGTTCCAGAGCCCATGCTACTCTGGATCCAGATAGTGCAGACTTTTGGCAGTTCAGGTAATAATATTATGTTTACATACGTCGTACTTTTAAATTACTGCTTACATTCTTCATCTTTCATTTTTAGGAATTCTCAACAGCTATGTTATGGTACATTTTTTATGTCGAATAATGTTTATGTACGAGCCTGCGCTATGCGCTAGACACAAAATGAAAGTTTAAATAGGAATTTTAAGCATAAAATTAACGGTTTCGAGCTTAAATAGTCATGAAACGCATACTATACATGGTGGAAGTGAAATAACCCTACAGATTTCCAGAGCGAATAGCTCATGTTTTATGTAACAAAAAGGTGCAATACCGTATTGGTGGAAAGTTCATTTTGTAATGCACTTCACAAACATGTAAGTATTGGACAACATTTTTTTACACGATCATACTTTTAAAATTGCAAATACTGTACTAGTAATATGCGTTACAAGAGCGGTATGTTGAAGTTTTCATGTTCGAGGAAAAGTATGAAAAAGCGAAACGTATTTGAGCTTTTTTAATTTCCGAGAATTTAAAGAAAATATACCGCTCGTGTATCGTACATTGTTTTGTGCGAAGATCGTTTATTACATACCTGAAAGAGGAATTTCTAATTAGTTGCAATGAAATCTCCATCTTGGTTTCTGTTCAATGACGGCAAATTTGCAAAACAAAAATATCTATCTTCAACATTGTTGCTTTAAAATGTTTTCTGTGTTTACTATACTCCAGCAGGCCGTGATATATGTCTGTCTTTTTTTCCCCCCAGTCTATAAATGCGAACTTAAAACAAACGGTAAGGTTATGTAATGATTTAGAGTTTACTTAATTTTTGGGAATATTTAAAAACAATAATTAACAGTGCAATTTAGGTGAAATTGCAGTGGTAAGTTTCCGATTTATAATTATTACTATATTGAACGTCTCTAAAAATAATATGTTAAAGCCCTAAGGCAGTAAAATCAATATGTCACTTAAGCGGTAAGAAGAGGGAAATTGTTGTGTGTGTTAAGTTGGGAATACTGAATGTGGAATTTTAGACTTTCCGCGGATTGGTTTTGTGCGGAAACCAAGCAAATACGCACAAAACCAATACGCGGTAAGTGTGAAATACCACATTCAGTATTCCCAACGTAACACACATAACAATTTCCCTCTTCTTACCGCTTAAGAGACATATTCATTTTACTGTTTTAGGCTTTTAACATATGATTTTTAGAGACGTTTTACATAGTAGTAATTATAAATTGGAAACTTACCACTGCAATTTCACCTAAATTGCACTGTTAATTATTGTTTTTAACTATTTGCAAAAAATAAGTAAACTCTACTACTCCACAAAAGTTATTGCATTCGTGATGCAAGTAACATTAAGGAAGCCGTGAAAAAATCAACAAGATTCCAGATGCCGATGTTGTTACTGCAATATGTTATATAAATAATATTGTTAAAATATTAAAATGAAAAATAAATCATTACATAACCTTACCGTTTGTTTTAAGTTCGCATTTATAGACTTGGGGAAAAAGAAGACAGACGTATATCACGGCCTGCTGCAATATAGTAAACACAGAAAACATTTTATAGCAACAATGTTGAAGAGAGATATTTTTGTTTTCCAAAATTGCCGTCATTGAACAGAAACCAAGATGGAGATTTCATTGCAACTAGTTAGAAATTCCTCTTTCAAGTATGTAATATAACGATCTTCGCACAAAATAATATACGATACACGAGCGGTATGTTTGTTTTCATGTTCTCGGAAATTAAAAAAGCTCAACTACATTTCGCTTTTTCAATCTTTTCCTCGAACATGAAAACGTCAACATACCGCTCTTGTAACGCATATTACTATTGCACTGAAAATTTAGAGCAATATTATTCCAAAGCCTTCGCAAAACTGCACTGTAACTAAGTAACAATAAGTGCACTGTAATGGGTCTATTTCAGTAGCTACAGTTTTATGTTATGAAGAATGGTTTCCCTAGCAACAAGTTTCTATGTGGGAATTCTAATTTTCAAGGCCTAACAACAATAGTACAATCATTAATACAATATGGTATAATAAAATTTGGGGTAGAGTAGCATCATCTGTACTTAATCCATTAATTTTATTACACAGAAGATTAATAAAAATTTTTCTAACCAAAAATATGAATTACCTAACAAATTTAATTTATACAGATTTTAAAGTATTAACTATTGAAGAAATTTATAAATACTGCCACAGAAATCAAATAAAACATAAATATAATCGACATGAATATCGTACTCGAAGACAAAAGTCTACTTTCCTATTAATTGAGCCTAAATGTCATTCAAGTGCAGCTCTTAAACATGGTGCTAGTTTCGGCCCAAGTCTTTATAATAAAATTACAAACCATTTTCCAAATTTGAAATATTTTAAAATTGAAGCTTTTAAAAAAGAAATTTATAAAATTATTCACGATATATAATATTAACAAATGTGTATATTTTTTTACCCTTTATTTCTGTCGACTATATTCATGTTTTTATTGAATATCACTAGGTTCTGTCTGATTGTCAATTTATATTAAACGTGTTTCTCTCTCTCTTTTTTCTCTCTCTTTTTTTTTTTTTTTTGCTCTTGTGTGTTATTTACCGGTTTGAATTAAGTTAATTACTGTATGTATTTAGTAAACTGTCCTTGTAAATTTTATGTTATATTATTGGCTACACCGTACACGAGAGCCTGGCTCTTACGGTAGTGGCTAGAAACATTTTTGTTTTATAATTTTAATTTGTACTCACTAGCTAGATAGTTAAATAAATAAATAAAAATTAAACAAAAATAAGTAAATAGCTGTAAATACAAATGCAGCAAAAAAAAAAAAAATACGATCGTGCAAAAAATTGTATTACGTTTTGTGATTAAATGCACCAGTGGCGTACGCAACAACGGTTGTTGTTAAAATTGTTCCCAATTTACATTGTTGTTGTTATTATTATTATTATTATTATTATTATTAAAATCGACTTTGTAAAAATCACTTCCTAATCTTGGATCGTAATATACTATTTCTATTCATTTAAGTGTACCCTACAGTCCCTTTCAATCTACAGGATTATTTCACTTCGACCCTGTATATAGATGAATTTACAACTACATACTGAGGAGAAAAGTAGGTTTATACTCAAGATCGACGGTGCAGTCATAATGAAAAGCATTGGTGGCTCATAATAAGATTCCAAGTAGATTCTTTGCTTTTCAAGTAACAAGAGTGTCGAAGGTTTCAGAGACCGTGAAATGAATCATTTTTTCACATATTTACTACAGTAGAACCTCTATTATCCGTGGTAACGAAGGGGGTGGGCTGAACGGTTAATTGAAAAAATCGGATAATCCGTACCATAAAAGATTTTCATAAATTAAGTGTTGCATAATTCAGTTTCATAAACTTTCCTGTGGTCATGTGTTTTAACACATCAGGTAATGAATCAGATCAGAACTTTTGAGTAAATAGCTCTGTTCGAAAGAACGGGTGAAGAAAGAATAATGCTGAAACTGATCAGGAAGAAGAAAAGGAATAGGCTGGGTCACTGGGTGAGAAGAAACTGCCTACAGAAGGATTCACTGGAAGGAAGGATGAACGGGAGAAGATTTCGTGGCAGGAGAAGATGTCAAATAATAGAAGGCATTAAGTATAAGTCATATGCGGAGACTAAGAGGAAGGCAGAAAATATGAAAGACTGGAGAATGCTGGGTCTGCAGCGACAGAACACTATGAATGAATTAATTAATGACGGGTTTCTAAGGGTCAAGGAAACCTCCTATGATGGATTTCTGTGGAAAGATAGCAAAAGTATAATGCTCATGTTATAGATTGAAGTAATTTATACACTTTATCCTTGTTTTTTATTAAATCTCGCACAGTTGTAACTCCAATCTCATATTCCGATGTGAGATGTACCACAGTTCCTCTTTTCCAAAACCACTCAATTATATGCACTTCTCTTAGATATTTAGCACAACATGTATTCTTTTGGCACTTCAGAAAGACGTTTTGCAGAGAAATTAAACAAGTCACTCGAACAGTAGATCATAATGTGTAAAGGAATAGTAATATGCGTTACAAGAGCGGTATGTTGACGTTTTCATGTTCGAGGAAAAGATTGAAAAAGCGAAACGTAGTTGAGCTTTTTTAATTTCCGAGAACATGAAAACAAACATACCGCTCGTGTATCGTAGATTATTTTGTGCGAAGATCGTTTATTACATACCTGAAAGACGAATTTCTAATTAGTTGCAATGAAATCTCCATGTTGGTTTCTGTTTAATGACGCCAACTTCGGAACACCAAAATATCTTTCTTCCAAATTGTTGCTGTAAAATGTTTTCTGTGTTTACTATACTCCAGCAGGCCGTGATATACGTCTGTCTTCCCCCCCCCCCCAGTCTATAAATGCGAACTTAAAACAAATAGTAAGGTTATGTAATGATTTATTTTCATTTTAATATTTTAACAATATTATTTATATAACATATTGCAGTAATAACATCGGCATCTGGAATCTCGTTGATTTTTTCACGGCTTCCTTAATGTTACTTGTATGAGGAATGCAATAAGTTTCGTGGAGTAGTAGACTTTACTTAATTTTTGCAAATATTTAAAAACAATAATTAACATTGCAATTTAGGTGAAATTGCAGTGGTAAGTTTCCAATTTATAATTATTACTATGTTAAACGTCTCTAAAAATAATATGTTAAAAGCCTAAAGCAGTAAAATGAATGTCGCGCTTAAGCGGTAAGAAGAGGGAAATTGTTGTGTGTGTTACGTTGGGAATACTGAATGTGGTATTTCACACTTACCGCGTATTGGTTCTGTGCAGCAAGTAACAAGAGAGTGTCATAGGTTTCAAGGGCTGTGTAATGAATCATTATTTCACATACTTACTCGTACGAAGTGTCTATGGGTTGATAACTGATCTTTCTCCAACAGTTGGCATGAGATGGGTGTACACGACTTGCCGGCAGTGATTGACTACATTATCCAGGAGACTGGCGAGGAGAAGATCTTTTATGCGGGTCACTCGATGGGCACCACCATGTTTTACGTCATGGGGTCGCAGCTTCCAGAGTACAACAACAAGATCCGCGCCATGTTCAGCCTGGCCCCCATCGCATTCATGTCCCACATGAAGAGCCCCCTGATCCAACTCCTCTCTGATTTAGGAGATGCCGTTCAGGTAACGGAAATTAATTAATTAACCACACTTATAAACTGTAGGTGCCCGTGAGTAGTGCAGGCTGGATTTCCAGTCATGGCAGACTGCGATGATAAGAATCACATTCGTCTTTAGCCGAATTGCATGAAGCGAGTACGACCAAGAAAAGTTAAATGCATTTAGTATCAGTGATTCATTAGATTAAATTATTCCTGAGTTTGTGAAGAAATAACTTGGTTCAAAACGGTAAGTTTTGAAGGTTTCGATACTTTCCGATATCTTAATTCATCTATTGAAATAGTACATTATGCAACGAGCCTATAATGATAGTAATTAAGACGCGAGGATGTTTATAAAACGAGCGCAAGCGAGTTTCATAATTTTCATACGCGCGTCTTAATTACCATATAGGCAAGTTTCATACGACTTTTTATGTTCGACCATATTTCTAACTTGAAATTATTCATAAGTATTCATGTAATTCTTGTCTGACTGGGGAGCTAACTGACCTTGTGCAATCTCGTAAATTGTGAGATGTGCGCAGACGCGAAAGTATTGATTTTTTCCGAGGAACGAATGTCGACGACCTTGATATAAATTCGAGAGTAAGATAAACGTTAAACTTGATATAACCTTGAAATTGAATTCGACATTGAAAAATGAGATGACAAATTGAATTTATTTGAATATTATTTACAATTAACGCTAATTATTATAGTAACAGAACATAACTTTCTGCGACAGTATTGGATTTCCAGCCTGCGTGACGTTTTGCTAGTTGTCTTCCGATTGCATATCCGAGAGTAATCGAAAACCTGAACTTTAATGAATAGGTGTACTTTAATGACATGCAGGTGTATAATTACTACATTTCGACATGGTCGAGCATAAAATATATAGGCTTACTCGGTATCGGGATGAAAGATTCATTCATTCAGTGTTCTGCCCAAGCGCAGGTATTTCACTGCAAATCCAGCATTTTCCAGTCTTTCCTATTTTCTGCCTTCCTCTTAATCTCCGCATATGATCCATATATCTTACTGTCTATTATTTGATATCTTCTTCTGCCCCGAACTCTTCTCCCGTTCACCATTCCTTCCAATGCATCCTTAAGTAGGTAGTTTCTTCTCAGCCAGTGATCCAGGCAATTCCTTTTTCTCTTTCTGATAAGTTTCAGCATCATTCTTTCTTCACCCACTCTTTCCAACACAGTTTCGTTTCTTATTCTGTCCGTCCACTTCACACGTTCCATTCCACTTTTCAAATGCTTCTATTCGCTTCTCTTCACTTCGTCGTAATGTCCATGTTTCTGCCCCATACAATGCCACACTCAACACAAAGCACTTCACTAATCTCTTCTTTAGTTCTTTTTCCAGAGGTCCGCAGAGAGATATACGAAATTAAAGAATATGTCTCGAAAGTAGGCGTACATTACACACAGGTACTTCTGTTAGCGTTATCGGAAAATTTTCACTTAAAAATAGTACGTCTTTTTTCTCACTATTTTTTGGGGTTAAATTGGAAATTCACAGTCACATAAAAATGCAAACACTTCTACTTATCGTCCCCTCGTTCTCCTTGTCGTGCTCTTATTTTCCTCACACTCCTCTCGTTCTCACATTCTCTTCCCTTTCCTTGCCGTCTCGTCGTTCTCCTTGTAGTACCCTCGTTCCCCTGCTATTCCTCTTGTTCTCTTTGTATTGCCCTATTCCCCTCGTTTCCCTTTCTTTCCCTCGTTCTCCTTGTCTTCCCCTCTATCTTCTTGTATTTCCCTTTCTTGTATGTATCTATTTATTCACACTGCAATGTAAATACCCGGTGGCAGTGGTAACTAATTACACTCAATAATGATAATTAAGAATAAACACAATTAATAAAAAATACAGTTAATAATACATTAATAATAATAATAATAATAATAATAATAATAATAATAATAATAATAATAATAATAATAATAATGAGCATCCTAAATTAAATGAAGCACGATCACTTAAAATAACATTTAAAGTAAATCCAGTTTGTATCTTAACCCTAAGTTCGAACTAAAACCCACGAGTATGATATATTCATACATGCACCTTTGCCTTTATTCCCCTCGTTCTTCTTGTATTCCTCTCGTACTCCTATTCCCCTTTTTCTTCACTTGGTATTCTTCTCTACCTGGTATTCCCCCTTTTCTCCTTGTTCTTGTTATACCATAAAACAGTGGTCGTGAGCACTCGCCGAAATGGGTAAAGTGTAATAAGTGCATCATAATATGCTCCGTCGTGCAGAAGGGAGAGATAAAAAGCTTACCCCCCCCCAGCAACCACGGTTTCACGCCAGTGCAATATACTATGCGCGGGCAAGAGACGCTAGCCCGAGGATACACTGTGCTGATGACTGCTGCCATAAACCTTTTCCTCCATATCCAAAATGCATTGAACAAGTACCTTTTCTAGTTCTATCCCGAACAGATTTTCGTTCACCCAGTGAACTGAATGGGTGCTCTTGTCTAGTGTATTCAACACATACTGGGTGTTCATTTCAAAGTGTGTCATGACGTCACTGTTGATGAGTCAGCGATTTGAAGCGAGTTTAAGCTTTTGTGTCAGAGAAGTTGCCTATTAATCAAGGCGTTCAATCTGAACTTGAGAACGTGTACGGTATAACTTGAACGTCGTAGCAACAGATGGCGGTCTGTACGGTCTGTGTGCTACCATAACCTCTTTCGAACTGTGTTTTGCGCGGCCAAGTCGTACCCAGGGTATTTGTTATCATCGGTTGCGTACGGCAATATTCCACAACACAAATCAAATGCTCCGTGTCCATGTTGACCGTCGAAGTTAATGTCAACAAATACGGAAGTAATCGTCTTAACCCTCTCCCCATATCCCGACAGTAACAAAAAACTCACCTCAGTACATGTTTCGAAACAGTTCACATTCCTGCCACTACCGGCTTTACCGTACGTATCGGTAAGTACTCTTCTGAATGAACGCCGTACTTGCTAGGCAACGTTTCTGGCACATAAGTAATACACCTTTGCGGAAGTGTAGGAAGATTGAATTCTCTAGGCTCATCGACTAGCCACATGACGGCATACAGCGAGCCATGACACACTTTGAACTGAACACCCAGTAGTGCATAATATATTATGCCATTCTCTGCAGGTTGCTTCTTGTTAAACCATGATCCTTCTTTTCATCTCCAAAATGTATTGCATAAGCACCTTCAATTCATGGGCCGGGTTAAACTCTATTTTGGCTGTTCAACGTCATTTTATAACTCAGTATGGACGTGAACCTCCAATATGAAAAGGCATCCGGTTCTGAGACAAGTTGAGAAGTGCAGAAAGCATTTCTTAAAATTTAATACCTTTCATTCGGACATTCTATACTTAAGCAATATTTTTGGATTGAGAGCAAACAGGTTCTATTTCCTTCAACAAAAATATTATCCACCTCACAATACTATCTCTATTTCATTGCTCATTTATATATGAGTGATGAAGCCCAGAAATCATCAAATTGATCGAGACAAACTTACTACTTGAATTAAATCATTAATCGTAACATTCTTATAGGTCATAACTAGACTTCGTGGAATTGCCACGAGAATCACAAGGTTTACTACGCACGCGGTATAGACTGTATGAGAAAGGGGCGTGCAAAGGATGGAATATGCCTCCGATGTAAACACTGAGCAGTATAGTGCGGTTACAGTAAAACCTGTATCCTGCATTCAAGAAATATAATGAATGATCATTGAAGTAGGAAATGTCTAAACATGTAAATACACAATTATTTTGTAGTGAGATATATTAACTCTTAAAATTTAATGTAAGATACTCACATCATTCTTGAATATGTGCTTTGCAGTGAAGAGTTACGTACATTTTGAGCGACTGCAAAGTAATCTCCTCCGATGGTCACTTAAACAGTTTTTATATTGGTAAATGTACATTCAACATCACACGATGTAATACGTGCATATTTAAAGAATGGAAAGTCACTACTTTTTAGTACACCAACTTCAGATGTCTTGTCGTGACCTGATACCACATAATTTATAATACGAATTTGTGAATAGGCAGAATTTTTAGCAATAATGTTTCTCAACTTACATTTCACTTCTTCTGAAATTAGTGAATTGTTATTTTGGATAACGGTTTGTGATACTTTATCCACTATATTAAGGGCTTCTGAGAGTTGTAGTTTAGATGATTCTAACAGAGTGATGCTTTTGCACACGATTTTAAAATTAGAGTCAGTGAACACAATATTTTCCAATATTCAGAAGGAAATGATTTTACAGCTGCAACAGCGGAACTGTCTGTGCTATCCAATGCATCAATTACCTCCATTATTTTGCCGTAATGTTCTGCATAATAATTAACAGCATCCAACCACGTTCCCCAACGGGTCAAGAATGGCTGCGGGGGTAAGGGTATTCCAGGAGCAATTATTTGGAACAGCAACACTCTCATTGTAGTATGTTTGATTGAATTCTTGTCTGCACTGAACAAATGTTAAGCTTTGACTATTCCAACCACAGTAATGCAAAAACAAGTGCTTACATAGGTATACATTAGCTGTAGCTGCTCTATCTATTTGGACCGGTCACAACTCTTTAACATGATCTGCTTATATTACGAGACCGGGCGGTCGCTCACCTCCTCTATACTACCGTACATCGGCAACCTGATTGCATGCTGCGTGTGGCAATTCAACGAAGTCTAGTCATAACATAACAGATCTGTAAGAGATTCGTGTGTGTTTGCAGTGGCTGCTGGAGCTGATGGGTGGGTTCGAGTTCCTGCCACACAGCGATCTGCTCTCCTACATCGGGGGAGCTCTCTGCAACGATGAAGCTCTGTTTGCTGATGTCTGCACCAACGCCATCTTCCTCGTCTGCGGCTTCGATTCTGAACAGCTCGACCAGGTAAGTTCTTTCTCCGCAGTTCTATAGCCCGGCTTGCGCCCCCCTCACAAATGGATCAGTGGCTTAATAAAATTTACTCGTGAAAATATAAAAATGAAACATGTCTTGTCCACGACATATCGGATTTCGGATGCAATCGCGGTTGAAACCCGACCAATGGCTATGTACAGGGTGCGGCATTTAACGTTTCCTATTTTCAAACCCCCATAACTTATTTAGTTTACAAGTAAATTACAAGAAATTAATCAGTTTACAACCATTATAATCTTGGAATTACAGTACATCTTATGTTTTGAAAATAATGTCTTTAAGATGTCCTCCATTGGCGTTAATGCATTGTTGCAATCTTCCCTGCACATCGGCCATTACTCGCCGCAATGTTTCAGGTGTAACATCAGCAATTTCTTCACGAATCGCGGTTTTAAGGTCCTCGATGTCATGAAGGATACGACCGTAGACCTTACTCTTAAGATACCCCCACAAAAAGAAGTCTGGTGCAGTGAGATCAGGGGAAACAGAGGGCCACTGAATGTCACCTAATCTGGAGACAAGTCGGCCAGGGAAAGCAGCACGAAGTGTGTTCATTGAAACACGTGCTGTATGGGATGTTGAAACCACTGATTATTTTTCGTGATGGTGCAACTCCACGTTGATTATCACCAAAAATCAGCCTAAACTCGCGCTGGACAGCAACAATTGACATGGTTGAAACAAACTGTTCAACACAGAAAATGCGCTGTTGCACCGGCCAACTTTCCATGGTTAGCTAAAGGCTTTGCTACACCGAATCCCTGTGTTGGGATGTGGCTAACTAAATCCAAGGCTTTGCTACACCGAATCCCTGTGTTTGCAAACGTTTTACCAACAATGTGAACAGAATCGCTAACTTAAAATGGGAAACGTTAAATGCCGCACCCTGTATTTTAAGAATGATGAAATCCTTATAATGACGTCCTATAGAAAGCAAATTTGTACATCAAATCTCTGATCTCAGATTTATTATACAGATTTTTTTGCAGTAACAGAGACCTTAATGGACACTGGAATAGAGTTTTGAAATGTTTACAATTTTAATCTTATTTATTTAATTTTTTACAATTTTAAGTGCATTAAGAGAAAGGTATGTGCAAATTTTCAGCTCAATCAGACTGCTACTTCCGAAGCTTTTTTAATTATGCAAATTAGTCATATAATCGAAACGTTCCAGGTGCATAACATTTAAATAGAGAAATTATTGTTATCTAGGTTAGTTTAGGCACAATAAATTTCTGAAAATCAGTTTTTTTTATTTTTTATTTACATATGCTTAATACTTTTTAGCTTTTAATTCTAAAGACAGACTTACTTAAGATTTCTCAACGTCAGATCTCAGATAAAGTACTCATGAGCATGTATGAAAATTGTATTGTATTGTATTGTATTTATTTACATTCCATGGTATTCGTACATCGCTTCACAGCTAGAATATGGAACATGTCAAAAAAATCTTACTAATAGGGGAAGACCGTGTATATTGGACCACCTAAGTTTGAATGGCCGTAACTCACTTATCATATTGAGA
Source organism: Periplaneta americana (assembly GCF_040183065.1). Taxonomy (NCBI): domain Eukaryota; kingdom Metazoa; phylum Arthropoda; class Insecta; order Blattodea; family Blattidae; genus Periplaneta; species Periplaneta americana. Next base: position 176,430,385 of record NC_091120.1, on the reverse strand, counting down.
AAAATGTCTCTGAATTTTTTATGATGGTAGATTGCCATAATAAATCCCTAAATAAAATATGACTTCACTAATTTTAATTCTAATACTTCAAAAATAAAATTTAATCAAAATTTCGAAGTCGTGTAACTTGAGCCAGGGTCGTGTAATATGAACCAGAGGATCGTGTAACTTGGACCAGGCATATTAAACACATTTAACTCCTATAATGTTGTTTATTCAAACAAAAATTTGTGTCAAGCAATTATTTCACATACAACAGTAATAAAATAGTTAATCTGTAATTGTTGCACATTCTTCGTGGGCCCATTTTCCACACCGATTGCACTGAATCCAGTCTTTGTTCTCACTTTCACCACAAATAACACAGCGTGTTTTGGATGTCACCTTAACTTTCAAATCAAATAATTTTCTCTTCTTTGTGGCCTTCCCATCTGATTGTTGCTGCAGAGCATTCTTGTGTGGCGTAGCCGTCAGCACCACGCCAGATGCATTGTATCTCGTTCCGCATTTTCTCTGTCCAGATTTGGAAGACGAAGGCAAAGGGCTCATTTCCTTCAGTGATACATATTCTGTGAGACCAGAAAGTAGCTCCACATTGTCTCCCATCTTTTTCTCTGCTGATGCTGCTGTTGTTGCTCCTTCCACTTCTTCTGCTGCCCGAGATGCTGATGCTGATGGCTCACCATTCAAAGGCCGATCGGTCACCAAAAAAGGCGCGAAATCAGCCTCTGAAAACACATTTCGGTCGACAGGCCAAAGACCAGTGTGCCTGAAGCCATTCATTGCAATCTGCATATTTGCTGGCCTGGGGAATGTCACTCCCACCAGTGAGGCAATGTGCTGGACATTCAGCCGCTGTCCTGGAAGTTCCCTCATCTTCGTTGATATGGCAGCTGACATGAATGTATTCAGAGGTTTGAAGAACGACACATCCAGTGGTTGGAGATGGTGCGTGCAGTGTGACGGTAGAGATAACATTATCACACCGTACTGACGGCAGATCTCAATCGCTTTCAGCGATTGCGTATGGCTACTGTGACCATCTAAAATCAACAGTACTTTCTCCTGAGGGCTGGGTTTGACAGTTCTAATGAAGTGTCTAATCCATTCACAGAATGTGTCAGAATCCATCCATCCCTTATCCTGACAGCGGAAGATGGTGTTAGGAGGCGCTCCAAATGTGAGAGACTCCATCATTTTTTTCTTAGCGTAAATCAGCATAGGAGGTACAAAGAAGCCACTCGCACTCATGGCATACACTCCTGTCACATTCTGACCTCGCTCACAAGAAGAAATGGCTCCAACCTGAGGTTTTCCCCTCTGTGCCAAAATCTTCTCTTGGCGTTGAACGACATTGTGGGATGTCTCGTCCATGTTGAATATTCTGGCAGCAGTTAATTTGTGTTGGTCGACAAGGTGTTCCAATGTGTCAAAGAACTTGCCGACGACAACCCTGTTGAATCCTGAAGCCCTGGCAAGTGATGTGGCTTCTGGCTGCCTAAGGCTAAGTTCGGGATGGCGCTTCATAAAGCCGGAAAACCATTCTTTGCCGGCAGACTTCGTTTCCCTGTTGAACCAAGTGGCCAGTTTATTCTTCTCTGCAATCTCGTATGCTAATTTCATAACACTTCTTCGTGTCAATCTGAAATTAAAGAATAAGCAGATTAAGTATTAGGCCTATATTAAGTTTGATTGAATTAAGTTGTAGGTCTATAGTAGGCCCTAATATACATTTTGCTGTAATGTATTTACCCATAGAACATTTTTTCTAGCTGCAGAAGATGTGTCACAAGATCATTTTCCACCTCTTGTGGCAAGTCAAGTGGGTGACCGGGCTGTCTAATTTTAGCGTCCTTCCTTTTGTTGTATGTTTTAAGTGTGGCACTAGGTATATTATATCTTCGTGCAGCCTCATTGACGCCAACCCCTTCCGATATTGCAACTAAAGCGAGTTGCAGATTTTCTTCTTTCCACTTCCCATACACTCCCTTCGCTTTTCTTGCCTGTCTTGTAGTCATCTGTAAAGTAATGGCGAAAGCAGAATTTGTTAAAAAGTTGTAATTGTCGACCCACCAAATGAAACGAAGTCTTATTACAGAATTTAAGAAATAAAATATTGAAATAAACTAAAGTAATGTTTTATAATATTATTATTTATATAATATTATATAAATAATATTTTAATTATATGTCCTTACAAAATTTTCATCCACTGACCTCTGATTTTTGGAAATTCACACTAGTGAAGACATAATGGACAATTTTATCTTCTAAATTTGTTATATTATAAGGGTAGGTACATTTTAGCATTGGCTCAAGTTACACGCTTTGTGATGGTTCAATTTACACGCATTGTAAAAGAAACACTTAAAAATTATTTACGTAAAAACTACTTTACAAACATTGATATAAATTTCACTCAACTTACCTCCAACACTGGTATTTCTTCGTATGTATAAGGCAGTCTTGTATTTCTAAACGTCTTCGCACAACACGCTGTCAAACTAATGTGAAAAGATTTGAAGAATTTGGGGACAGAATGTTCGACACCGTTATGACCGCGTCAAGCCAACCCTGCATAATGAGATTTATGGACAGTTGCCTACCATGTAGAAGGTTCAAAGCGCTGTATAAAGTACCTTGCAAACTATCCTGGAAATAGTGATTGCATCATTGGATCAAGTTACACACTGGTCCAAGTTACACGGACTTCCCCTACTATAAAGTCTTAATTATAGTTACAGTCTGGTTGAAGTATACACAGGAGAGTTTTACAATAATTATATTAGTGCAACACAAAGGTTTAGTATCAATACTTAATATAAGACAGAAGTATTCATGTAGCGTTGTTGAATGTCATAAATTCACCTACCCAGAATAAAAGACGTGAGAAATTAGGTACTTCTTTAATTTTGCCCTAAATAATCTTATGTTTTCAGTTTGAATTTTTATATCCATAGGAAGGCTATTAAAAATTTTGACTGCCATATAACGCACTCATTGATAGCACGATAGACTTGTCGATGGAGTATGAAAGTTATGCTATGAACTGTTGAATTAGATACAAAGTTTTCACGATTACATACGAGGAAGATTATTAATGAAAAAATATGACGACAATCATGGGCATTATTTATAGTTCTTTTTTTTAATATGGTCCTATACGACTCCCCACGTTTGGCACTTACTATTATTCTAATTACTCTTTTTTGTAGTATGAATATACTGTTACTATCTGTACAATTTCCCTAGAATATTATAATATGTTGTCATTGAATTTGGTGAAAAATGCATGCGCATGGAGAATTTTGAAATCTAAAATGTAAGTCAGTTACGGAGAAAGAGGCAAATTTGTCAAAGGAAATGCAATACTGACGTATGGAGTGGAGCAAGCCTACATGAAAACTGCTCCTGGACTTCAAAAAAGACGAAGAGGCAAAAAAAAAAAAAAAAAAGTTTTTTTTTTCTCTCATACTTAGTGTCCCTTCACTTGTCGTTATTCGCCCCGACTCTAAAATGTGGCTCATAGATGTCGCTAGTACAGAGAGACTATCTAGAGAGCACCACAGGCGGTGGGTCTACATTACATTCGTAAATAATGATGACCAGAAACAAGAATTGTTGCAATGTCAAGTTATAAATTGAGATTGGATCGACCGGGATTTGAATTTGGGCCCTCTGCCTTATAAGCACAATGCACCAACACTGAGTCACCGTGGTGGCGGTTCTAGGAAAACTATTTGTTTGAATTAGAGATATCCAGACACCATTTCTTGATAGTTTTTAGTTTCTCGCCCACTTTATAATTTCGATTTTTGTCGGTTAATTTTAGGTATAACGGAATTATTGAACTCTTATTCTAATAATATTATAACCTTACATTTTTAACTCTTAAATTGACAAAGTATCCTATAGGATACAACATGTTAATAGGCTATATGCTATAATTTTAATAGAACAATAGAAACAAAATGGTAGGAAAATTTAAAATTTCACAATACTATAGCTAATATTATACGTACAACATATAAAAGATGGGCATTGCGATAGTTGTTTTCTTTACGGTCCGACAAGGTTTAATAAAATAGTGTGAAAATGAAGGGTTAAGAAACTGTTTATAAAAATGTATTGTCAATTACGTCTCCCTCCTTCGGGCACAATCTCCGACGTTAAATAAAAAAAATGGTGGAGTTAATGACCAAGCTTAAGTATTTTGTGCTCTATTCTGTTGCAGAGCATGATGGTCGCCATCCTGGGGCATGTACCCGCTGGTGGCTCCACCATGGAATACATCCATTATGGACAAGAGGTCACGTCTGGTAGGTGCAATGTTCCGAGAATGATTTCTCTCATAAACTTTACATCGACTAGAAATTCCTTAACATTTCAAAGCCAAAATTGTTTCAACAACTCATATCAATAAGCAAATTATGAATCGGTAGTATGATGAATATGGCCCGGATGGTCGGTCAGGCATCTATAATACTTAAAACAGACAGACAAACAGGCAATTAAAAACAGGAAATATATTAAAAATAAAAAAGGTACTCTAAGTCCAAAAAAACTGCAAGAGGCAGGCAGAAAAGACATTCAAGAAACATGAGAAAAGCACTGTTAGTTAAAAAAAAAAAGGATAATATATTTTATCACTTAATTTATACGATATTCTTGCAACACACCTTACTATTCAAACATTATCACAAGATAGATTTTCTGATATTAAATTCTGTCTTCTATCGAATAGGATAGTTTTTATCACAGAAACAACTGTTCTTCTTCAATTTATGTAGAGAGCATGTTTGAAATAAGTTAGTGTACAGACCCAGAAACAAAATTTGGGTGACCTGAATTTTCCAAGTTCCAGTATCTGCGCATGCTCGGTTTCTGAGTGTGTACAAGGGCTTCAGCCTACCATAACTTAGTATTACTTTTCATTATTTGGCAAATTACATTTCCTGTAAGCTAGTATTTACAGACAATACACTTTGCACTTTTCATTACTGACAATTAGTTGGGCGGGAGAAGATTTTAAGCATGTAAGTCGTTTATATAATGTAATAAGTCCTATAGAGGGTTACATATGTAGGATAGTCAACATTAAACTTGTACATGAGAAGAATAATTGAATGTAATAAAATTTTGGTTTTTAAAATAACTTAAAATAGCAAATAAATAAACTTTCAAGTTATTTTTAAAAGGCAAAAATAGGCACTTATTCTTAAAATAGAGAGTGTAGTATAGAAAAAAAGCATTTTTCTAGACATCTGGGCTCTATTCATGAGCCTTTAGTTCATATGAAGAACATTTAAGAAAGAACAGATTTTGTACAGACATTGAAATTATACATGTCTCGATTAGGTGTTCAGAAAATCGTTAAACATCGTTTTCTTGGAGATTAGACATTAATGTGTGTTCCGTCTTCACATTATTTAGCCCCATATCTTTCTTAGACATCTCTCTTACCTTCAGGCCGAAATTTATTTACTGTTGGTGATAATCTGTCTCTTGTGTGATGACATTATAATTCTCTGGTTACACTTGCATCATTAACACGGAGAATTATTCCCCAAGTCTCATCAAGATATCCAGTTGGTAATACCCAATGCTACACAGATATGATATGTTAAATCTGGTGATCGTTAGATAACCGTCTCATCCATCCTTATCTTATTTCTGGGCTGCAGATTCACCTGCTCCATTTCACTGATCTCATCCCTTCCTCCCTTTAAATTGGTCGCAGTTCAGAAGGATTTCAATTCGTTCCATCTGTTGATGGAATATAACAATAAATGTCTTATTGCTAGTTGTAAGTGCAATAATTATTTCATAGAAAAAGACAGAGAACTGAAGAAACGTGTAACATTTGCATCTTTCAGGTCACTTCAGGCAGTACGATCATGGAGCAATCAAGAATTTGGTAGTGTATGGTCAGCTCTCACCACCAGACTATGACCTGTCGAAGGTGACCGCACCTGTATTCCTCCACTACAGTGACAACGACTGGCTAGCCGCTGAAGTGGTGAGTATCATCACTTATTTCACTTGAAATACCTCTAATGATCATTAAAGAGAACTTCATGAAAAAACTGGGTGTGCATGTGAACTGTAAATACAGAAAGAAGCCAATTGTTTTCAAGATGTTAAACATTGACAAAAACTGCATTGACTTCAGTATTTTCTCCTTCATTTGTTGTTATTCCACGGTGCCATAATTCCTCCTACCATCATTTCTTCAGTTCTACCTGTTTTTTTTTAATTAAACTAAATGAGTTCAGAAATTTTTTCCCCCAGGTGTCTTCATTTTAATGATTATGTTCCCCAACTACAGTATATTACTTTGCTCTTTTGGGAATACTTCATGATGCACCACTAAAGATAAAATTAAGTTACAGCAGCATAATGGCAATCATTATTAATAGATAAATATTAAAATACTTGGAGGTAAAAGGGAAATAACTCTGAAGACATAATTCGATCAGGAATTACATTTGAGTACGACGAAATTTAAAATAGGGAACTGAAAACATACGCTCTGGCCTTTGAAGTAATGATGTGGAAAGAAGGAATAAAATAATAGAGCATTATTATTATTATTATTATTATTATTATTATTATTATTATTATTATTAGTATATGCAAATACACAAGAGAGAACGCGTTGTCCCCCTTTTCCGCATGCAAAAACTCCGTTCGGAATTGATTATGAGGAAATTAAGGATTGTACAGTAGTGGCAAAAAAACCGGACCGACCCTTGTAGCTTATTTCAGGGCCCTGTTCACTCCAGAGCACGATAGACTGGTAACTAAGACTTTCGTGGTTCGAATCCTGCCTGGGAAGGAATCTTCTTTTTGTTCCTTATTCAAATTTATTCCCAATACTTTTATATTGCAGTGATATTTTACTACTTAATTAACTTATTATTCCCAGAACATAAATTTTACCAGCAATCGAAAAGTATTGGGAACATTTGAATAAGGAACAAAAAAAGTTTCGTTCCCAGGCAGGATTCGAACCACGAAAGTCTTAGTTACCAGTCTGTCGTGCTCTGGAGTGAACAAGGCTCTGAAATCAGCTACAAGGGTCGTTCCGGTTTTTTTGCCACTATTGTACCTTCTTCTTCTTCTTCTTCTTCTCCCTTTCATATATTGGGCCTTATGGTCTTATAGTCTCATTCCACCGTTTTAGCGGACGGCCCAAAAACCTTTTTCCTCGTGGATGATAACTAGCTTGTGATTCGTACTACCTACGTCCTCTTCCACATTTCAGAGACACTAGCACGTAAACAAAGCTTTTCTGAACATGGGTTTACTAACAAAATATCACATGGCACCCATCTACCTATCACCAGCATTGTAACATATATTTTTTACACTCTGCATACAGTATATCATATAACTGTATAACTACAGTCCGCGTCATCATTTTTGGAGTGTGAAATAAGTAATGGGAAAATTAAGTGCGAGTGTTTTACATATGCCGCAGCCAGTCTGACAACTGTGTTTGGCAAATGGCTGATGTTACGTGTATAGGAAGTGGTACAATTCTCAGATGCACTAGCAACATGCTCACAAACTGGGCACTATATATCTAGAACACGCGTCAAAAACGCTGGCGCCAGCTGTACTACAATGGAACAATGGAATTACAATAGAACTCCGGTCATCCGTCACTCTATTAACCGATTGGCGGATTATCGGACTGTTTTTCTTTCGTTTTTTTTTTTTTTTTTTTTTTTTTTTTTTTTTTTGCTACAGAAACATATGAAGTATTACTGTACGTTATATTAGTACATATTTTTTTCTAGAGAGTGTTATTACAAGCATTTATAGTTACACAGTTTGGTGTACTGTTCGAGTTGCCGCACTATACAGCTTCTATATAAAATTTATTCCATGAATGTCGGAAGAAACTTGTTAAGCATCGAACAAAATGCAAATGATTAAGTGGCCTGGGGAAAGAGAAACTGTGGGTCATCTCGCATCACAATACGAGACTGATGTTACATTTGTGCACGATTTAATAAAAATCAAACACAAAGTGTACCTATACGGTATGTAAATCTACAACCTGAGACCTCTACTATTCCTATCTTTCTGCTGACAGCTATTACAAGGAATTTTCTTACCCCTTACAAACACGTAGTTGACAATCGATCTTAAATTAATGAACTTTTGACTCTCTACCATGCGTGTTGAACACAAGACCACGAAGAAAATTACGATAGTTCAAGTATTGTTCACTTAATTTACGACAATACTTTATGGTATCGGTTATCTGATTTTTTCAATTAACCGTTCACTCAATTCCTTCATTACCATGGAGTTCTCCACACTTCTACTCCAAATTATCTTCGTTCCCGGTTTAACTACTTATCCTCCAATCACAATCTAAACACCAGGTCACAGGAAAGCCAAATCCTAGCAATTCCTGCCCACAGAACACCCCACTATTCACCCTCTTTTACTGTCTCAGTCCCCCGTGAATGGAATTTTCTTCCTCAGAAGATTAGGGACTGCCAGACAATAACCACTTTCAAGAAAAGGCTAAACGATTTCTTACGGGCGCAGTCAAATTGAAGTTATAATTGTGATCGAGTTTAAAAATTTAATTTAATTTAGGTATGACTATCATTACTATTACTGTTATTATTATTATTATTATTATTATTATTATTATTATTATTATTAGGGCGGCCGGGTAGCTCAGTTGGTAGAGCAGCTGGCTACGGACTGGAAGGTCCGGGGTTCGATTCCAGGTGATTACATGATTTTTTCTCGTTGCCAAACTTTCAGAACGGCCCCGAGGTTCACTCAGCCTCCTATAAAATTGAGTACCGGGTCTTTCCTGGGGGTAAAAGTCGGTCAGAGCGTGGTACCGACCACACCACCTCATTCTAGTGCCAAGGTCATGGAAAGCATGGGGCTCTACCTCCATGCCCCCCAAGTGCCTTCATGGTATTTTACGGGGATACCTTTACCTTTTATTATTATTATTATTATTATTATTATTATTATTATTATTATTATTATTACTATTATTATTACATAATTATTTTATTGGTGTTGTGAAGATGAAAAGAATTGTCATTGTATTATATTAATTATGTATTATATTGTCTTGTATTGTAGTATTGTATTTCTTTGAATTGTATTGTATTAATTATGTTATATTCATAGCATTGTAGTAATTGTTTATCATACTGGTTGAGTGGAAGACAAGGCCGAATGGCCTTAACTCTGCCAGTTAAAATAAACCATTATTATTATTATTATTATTATTATTATTATTACTATTATTATAAAGGCTCTACTGTACTGTGTTTCATCTGAATTGGTTTGTTGGAGAGCCATTACTATGTGTCCATAATAAGATAAATTAAAAAAAATTGACGACGCAAGAAAGTAAGTCTATCCCTCTAGCAAACGCCATAACAGTGCAAGAGTCTGATCCGTTGCTAAGCTAGTGACGTCAGAACATTGTGATATAATTTATTGCCAATGCTAAGTAACGTCAGATGTTGAAACTTCCATAACATTTTGTTCATTTCACCTTCGACCTTAAAACTTTCTCGTTAAAATTTCTGATCACCCAACATTTTTCTTTTATGAAAGTTGCCGTACAAGTTTCTCATGTCGCATATACTGTTCGCAGGACGTCACCGAGCTGTCGCAGAAACTGGGTAATTTGCAAGCCATGGTCAAGGTTCCTTTCGCGAAATTCAACCACTTGGACTACTTGTGGGCCATTGACGGCCCAAAACTCCTCTACAATACCATCATCGAAGAGATGAACCGCTACTAAGCAAATCCTGTGCAATTTACGACTCACTCGCGAAGGTGACGTCACAGTGAAGACTAATGTAATTCTCGATGTATTTTACTCTCACCTACTGTACAAATCTTTATAGAACATAAAGAAATGGAATTTATTTGATTATAACGACTTTGTTAAATAAAAAAAAAAAAACAAATAAACCAATAAAAGCTTTCAAAACTAACCATTTATTTATTCAGAACACTGACACGGTGTTCTGAACATACTTTATGAAGTATTACATACGGAATGAATTAATGCCCGCACAAATGAAAACACAATATTGATCGAAAAGTCGGTATAAGAAAACATGAAGAGTTCGCGGGAAAAACGATGAATGTCACAGTTTTATTAAGGTTGATGTCATTATCTAATTCAATGGATCACTGCGAACTTTAATGTTGTTCTTTGAAAAATGGTAAAAAGGAGAATTATCACCACGAATACAGTAATCTATATTATTTTCTATAGAAACAGCACTGTATCTTGCAGTTATAGACTCAATTAGTTAATTATCTAATCCTTAACAGAAATGTGACATTCATCGTTTTTCCCGCGAACTCTTCATATATTTGTTATAAGAACAAACAAATACACCAATGTAAGGAATAAAATATGCCATTTATTTATTCAAAACCATTAATGTGTTCTGAATATACTTTATGAAGTACAGTGGAAGCTCTTAAGTTCGACAGAAAACAAGTTCGACATCCTATAGTTCGAATGCTAAAGTAAGAGAATTAGACACGCCCCTATACGGGCATTAAGAAATGGGTTTGCCATTTGAATGGGAATTGGTTTGTATCTTGTACTGATACTTTTGTTAAAGGAAAACAGAATATTTTATTGATTAGGACATCCATATTTAACCACTGATTTTAAATTAATGAACTCTTCTTTTTCTATTTGAGAATTGTGACGTTTGTGAGACGGAACTGTCGAAACCCACTGTGGTACTAGAAGCGCATACACAAGTCTCGGGGCGGGCAGGAAATGCAAGTACAGTACTGTATTCGTTGATGGATAACCAATAAGAATTTGTATTCATTTCACTTGCCACACTCACTACCCTTATTGGACTGAAATTTCAATTCTGTTCAGTCGAACTTAGGAGAGTCCACTGTATTACATAGGAATGCATTAATGCCCACACAAATGAAACACACAATACTGATCGAAAAGTCGGGCTACGGAAATATATTTGTTATATGAACAAACAAATATACCAATGTAAGCAATAAAATATGCCATTTATTTATATATTCAAAACCATCACTGTGTTCTGAACATACTTTATGAAGTATTACATACAGACTGCATTAATGTCCACACAAATGAAACACACAATATTGATCGAAAAGTCGGGCTATGAAAATGTATTTGTTATATAAGAAAGAAATCAACCAAAAAAGTTTAAAAACAGTGGATGTATTCATTGAAAATCCTTACTGTGTTCTGAACACACTTCATGAAATATTACATACGGACTGAATAATGAATGCCCACACAACTGAAACACACAATGTTGACTGAAAATTCGGACTAAGAAAATAAATATTTTGTTACATGAACAAACAAATATGCTCCTGAGTCCTGAGACTAAATTACTAGAAATTTTTTATGATTAGGCTATTATATTTTTTTATAATTAAAAATTCTAGTAATTTACTGATTTCTTTTACAGCAAAACCCTATAGTAAGTTTTGATCCCATGTATATAGGGATCCATATAAGTGAATATCAGTTAAGAATAATGTGAATTGTGGCGCAAGGGACTTCTTTATATAAAGCAATTCAATATTTTAATAAAATATTATAAAATGCAAACCACTTAATATAGGCGGATGAAATTTTGTACGTTTGGCATTATTAAACAGATACACCAATTATCAAAATTTGGTGAATCTAGTAGCTTCATACGTATGGAAATTATTGATTTCACCATTGTAAACACTTAAAAATATGGAACTTAGAAATTTCAGCATAGAGTCCCCTTAAAAATCCCTCACTGTGGTTTGAACACAAGTTATAAAATATTAATCTACATACGGACTGAATGAATGTCCAGACAACTGAAACACAATGGTGACTGAAAAATTGGGCTACGAAAATTCACAGAAAGAATTTGAAATATTCAACAAAATTTCAGTTATGTATTCTGTGAATGAAAGCAAAGAAATTATCCCGAAAGTAACACATACCGATGATACCTAGTCATAAATCTTAAGAATTTTGCAAAATTTCAGAGTACATTATTTTCTTCTACATTATACTTTCATAGTCGGAATCCCATAACAGCAGCTAAGATTTGTATACTTTAAGAAGAAGGAAAAACTGGTAACAAGGTTACAAAACACAAAAAAAACTACTCAATAATGTCAGAAATGTTTCGTAATACCGCGTAAAATACACTCAGGGACAAAAAAACCGGACACTTTAATATTTGCTGGTATTTTGCAAAACATTATCTTCTCATACAATATTATGGTAGCCATCTGTTTTTATGGAGACGTGTATACATTGTTGATTGTTTTTTGTTTTATAAACAAGCCATTACAACCAAATATTCCAATTTTGCTTTCGGAGTCTCAGCTATAACAATTTTGTCTCAACCATTTTGTGCTTCATTATCGTTATCATTCGTTATTTCTTTATTTTTACATTTTCTGAGTTTAAGTGGGGTTGTAGCATTTGTCTTAAAACAAGATGCGATCTGAAGATGTGGCTCGAGCTGTAGCCCTTTACGATGATGGACGCAGTGTACGTTACATTGCAAATGTTATGAATATGGCTAGAAGTACAACCCATGATGCCATAAAACGGTATAGAGAGACCCTAGAATATACCAGAAGACCAGGTTCGGGTCGTCCAAGAGCTACAAATCCAAATGAAGACAGGTACAGTATATGGTGTTGAGAGTTCTTAGGGAGCGCAACCTGCCAGCTACTAGTGTAGCCCAGCAATTTGTTAACATGCATGCATGCCCAATTTTGGCCAAAACAGTTAGAAGGAGGTTGAAAGCAAGTGGACTGATATCAAGTAGACCTGCAACTGGTCCCAGACTTCTCAGGATGCATCGAGTTGAACGACTGGGTTTTGCAAATGATCACAGGGATTGGAGAAATGGACAGTGGAGCTGTGTTCTGTTCACCGATGAGTCCCGTTTCAATCTGTGCTCACCTGATGGACGTGAAAGAGTTTGGAGAAGGAGGGGAGAACGATTTTCACAGTGTTGCATTTCCGAAAATGTGCCGTATGGAGGTGGTGCAGTGATGGTTTGGGCAGGAGTGTGTACGGAGGATCGTACAGAGTTGGTTTTTGCTGAAAATGGAAGACTAACAGCTGATAGGTATATAAATGAATGTTTGGCTGATCATGTTGTGTCATTTGGCCAATTTGTAGGCGATAATTTTGTTTTAATGCATGATAATGCACGGCCGCATATTGCCCATGCGGTCGGAGATTATCTCCAAGAAGTGGAAATCCATGTTCTTCCATGGCCAGCAAGGAGTCCAGACATGAACCCAATTGAACACGTGTGGGACATGCTGGGACGGCGTGTTAAGAATAGACGACAGAGACCA